>NW_021632039.1:0-44223 GCF_004799145.2 Neltuma alba | reverse complement strand
AATCTGATAGCTCTAAATAGTGGCTACCTCTCTCTCTGATCTTATTAGTCTTACTCTCAGTGACCTCATAGTCCATCAAGTCTTACCGAGATACCATCTCCGCATCTAAGAGTCATTGTCTCTATTACTCACGACTAGAATCCTTGTTCGCCGTGATGAAAGTCACTGCTTCCTCTGATAATCACTTATGTATTCATTCATCTTTACCAATTCTCTTGGTTCAATGTGACAAAACATAATTTCTCTTAACTTCTGCTAGTCTTACCTAGCTTCATACATTGTAGCATTGTTCGCTACCTAAAGAACTTCCATGTCCTATTCTCACTGTGATCCCTAAGTCAGCTACTTCCTTTTAGCCAATTGAGAAAGAGTCTGGCTCATGTCTCTGGGCCATTAGTACTTTTGGTTTCTTCTATACTCAGGGATCACTGGCAAGCAGAAAGCTATATTTAGCTCTTTCTAGCTTTTCTTATCCATTTAGGAATTGAAGATAGCTACTTTGATCGTGCTGCCTTAACATCATATTAAGACTACACTAATTATATTTAACTTAGGTTGCCACTTGACCCCTTTCTGTTAGGGTTTAGACTCATACCTCTATCTGCTTATCCTTTCTTTCTCTAGAGGGGAAGTCCTTTATCTTTACACAGTAGCTACCTTCCTTAGTGTGTAATTTCTTATTATCATTTATTTGTTCCTTTCTAATTGAGGACTTAAACATCACCTTTTTAGTGATTCTCAATACTTATTTTTCCTAGGGCATTCAGATACTTAATTGGGCTTTTCTAAATCTTTGCAATAGGTTCTCTTTTTCCTATGCCAGAACCTCTGCTCTAATATTGAAAATGTCACACCCTTACTTATATAATACCTTAAAGTCTATTTAGACCCATTTCTAACCACTTTGGATGGCCTTGAACTAAAAAAAGGTAATTGGACATTGATTTACATAGAATTACTGTTCATTGCACATTTTCAGATTTTAGGTTCAATTTGAAAAATCATAACTAAGTTTAGAAAAATTGTATGGAGGTGTTCTAAAATTCCAAGGAAATCTCTTTCAATTCTCTTTAAGGTAAAAATATTAAATTGGACTTATCTTTGGCCAATTTGTATATTTTAATCAATAAAGATTACTGTTTACTTGGTAAAATTGGAACTTCCAGATCCTATGCCTCAACTTTGAAAATTCATATCTCCTTGTGTACACTGCCAATTGAGGTGATCTATCTCTCATTTTAAAGCTTAGGATGTGTACTATAAGCTTGGCAAATTTTGTGGCCTAATTCACCCATTTGATAGGTCAAACGGAAGCTCAAATCTAGCTGCTCCAGAACTTACGTTTTATCCTTTAACTAACTTTTGCTTTAATTCTTTTTATTTCTTTGGCATGTAAAACTTGGGCTTACTCTTTTTCATTCATTCTAATACATTTTTGTTTATGCCATAGTTATTCTAAACACATACATTACATCATGAGCATTCATAAACATAATTTACAACTTAGGAGAATTATACATTGAATATTAACTTCATTCATTAACATAAATAATTCTCCACTTTCTTCTCCTTGCTTCTCATGCCATTATTGCCCATCATTGATTGACCTAAATGGTTGGTTAGGGAGGGAGTGAGATTTGGGAGAATCTCAATAGCAAACAATACCATATTAATCATGCTAGATAGATGCTAATGCACTACACGTAACTTGTTTATTCTCTTATTAATTAGTGATACATTAGCATGCTCAAAGCTAACTTCTTTTTTTTGGGTTGGCCACCCAGTTCACTGAAGCTTTGCTCTGACTACATCTGGATCTGACCCGCATCGTGCACTTGGCTGTGGTGGGTGAGTCTCCCAACAGAGATTTTTGCATACATTGAGGCTTGAACTCGAGACCTCGCTTAAGCTATACCAAGCCGCTTACCACTTGGACCAACCCCCGTTAGTTGCTCAAAGCTAACTTCTTGATACATGGCCATGGAGACATAATCTAATCATCATAAATAGCAATTACAACAGCTAAAACATGTCATAATAATATTCAAATAACATATACACAGCAACACACAAGCATACAATATCAAGCAATGACAATAGGTAAGTTTACTACCTTGGACGTCAAGCTTTCCTCTTACTTTTCTTTTGACTCCCTTGACCTTCCAACCATGTAGACATTCGGTCAACATCACCAAATATCTTCTTGAATGTTCCAAAGTCCTAAACATAGTCACATTGATTATACAACCTTTTAGGACTAAGAGATTAAATAAAGTTCAAGACTAACCTTCTTGAACTTAACCCTTTTCTCTTAATTTTAGATTAATGTTCTAGTTTTGTAAAAATTGTTCTCTTAGGATAATCCTATACAATTTATCCCAGAAATCCAAATATGAGCTTAGATTAATGAAAATCTAACTCCTTCCCCAAAAATCAGTTTGGCTGAAGAGGGGTTCATAACTCTAAAAATTCCAACTTTAATTCCAATACTTCTAATGCTTATTATTTAGGTTTACCCTACACTATTTTTTATTTTAAACCCATTAAAAGCCTTAGAATCATCAAAATCACATCCTAGGATGCATAACTAGGTTTGGCTGAACACTATACCCAACAACCACATCATACAATTCTTCTAGTTTCAATATAGATCCACTTGAAACAACCTCTAATCAATGTGTTCTAACCAAGTTTAAGATCAAGATCATCCTCCCCTAAACTTATATAAATTCACCAGCATCTCTCCTTAGGAGATTCCACATTTTTTAACCATTAAACTCAAGAATAAAAAGCAAAATATAAGATAGAACATAAAACTAACCTTGTATCCAAGCTTAGGTAGATGGTTTCCTCTTGATTCATCTTCAAGAAAACATTTTGCAAGAGTTTTCCCTCTTAAACTCATGTTGGCTGAAATAGAGGGGGAGGAGAGGCTCTATTTATAGTCAAAACTATGGCTTGAATGGACTAAAATGCCCTTGGTGGCTAATAGAAAGAGTAAGGGCAATTTTAGAACTTTAAGTGTATTTTTGCATCATCATTACATCATCTTCTTGCATCATCCTTACCTCATTCTTCTAGAAGATGCTGAGTGTCACAAATTTGATGGAGGAGAAGGGAGATTAAATCCTAGCCATTAGATCAACACTTAATCCTTAAGTTTTCTCGTAATTTACTTGGCCCATGTTTCTCCAGCTTTCTTGATGGCCTTCCAGAGCTCATAAAATTCTCCTGTCTACCCCATAAATTCACTTTTTTTCTAGAGAATATCTATAAATTTTCTCAGGCTATAACACTTCCTTTATGCCTTGCGTAAATATCATTTACTGAAATGCCCTTTTATCAGCATAATCGACATTTTAATTTATTAAAGCCATTCTACTGGCCTTTTGGTTACAGGACTAATTTTATAAAATAGTACAATCTTTCAATCATTTAACCTTATTTTCATATACATTTTTTAGGTCTCTTGCTATTTTAAATAATTACCTCAAACGGTATACTTTTTACTGGCCATCACCTTATAAATTCTATTTAAGCTGCCTCAGGGGTATTTTCATCATTTCTCCTCATAAAAGAGCCTTAGAATATTATTTCTGATTTTTTTGAGATTTTCTTGGAATTTTTGTATACTTTTCCATTTTTATTCCTGTTGGCTGTAACTTTCTGAATTTACGGTTTAGTCCCTGCTTGGACTAACTTTATACAACCATTTCTTTGTGGTTCTTATCATAACCTTTAGCTTGTTTCTAGCCTCTTTTCTCTTCTTGGGCCCTTGAGACTTTACTGGAGCCTCTAGCTTTGATTATGCTTTAACCCCTAAAAACTTTTACTTTGCAATTTAGTCCCTGAAACTACTTTAACTTCCTTTATCATCTTTGGGACTTCTGCTCAAAATGGGCTTAGTAGCCTACCTTCTTTAGGCTATTTCTAGGGTTTCTAAGCCTACAAATTGTGATGTGACAATTTTCCCCCTCTTTTAAAAATTTCATCCTCGAAATTTTAGGGCTAAACCTCTAGTTTGACAATCACTAAGAGGTTATCCGAGGAGAATGTCCCTTTCTTTTTCCCTTTTTTTCTCCTTCTATTTAGCATGCCTGAATATAGCCTTATATGGACTTATAGCTCTAAAATCTCAAACAATCCTACATACCTTGGCATCAACATTTTCACTTTAATGGTTTCTGCCAGTTATTAGCGTAACTTTTCTATATGCTTTGAGCCGTGGGTAACTTCTACTTAACTAGCTGTATTTGCTCAGAGGTTTGGTCAATTACCTTTGGACCTCTAAATTCCCTTTCTCCTAGTTTTGTCTAGCAAATGAGGGATCTATACTTTCTCCCGTGTAAAACTTCAAATGGGACCACTGGAAGGCTGGAATGATAGGTATTATTGCGAGCAAACTCTGCCTGTGGTAGGTACTCCTTCCAGTTTCCTTTAAAATCCAAAACATATGCCATTAACATGTCTTCTAGGGTTTAGATTGTTCACTTTTTTTGCCTGTCTAGTTGTGGTAATAAGCCATATTGAGACTTAATTTAGTTCTCATGGCTTCTTACATCATTTTTTTCCCAGAATCTAGGCGTAGACTTTGGGTCTCTCTCTGGCACGACATCCTTTGGCACCCCATGAAGTCTAATGACCTCCTTAATGTATAACCTTGCTAATTTCTCTGGAAAATATTTTAACTTTAATTGCCAGGAAATAGGCCAACTTGTCAATTGATCAACTATGACCCATGTCGCATCGTAACCTGACGATGTGCGAGGTAATCCTATAATAGAACCCATGGAAATCTATCTCATTTCCACACAGGGAGATCTAGGTTTGCAGAAATCCTAATGATTTCTGATGCTCTATCCTTATTTTCTAACACGTAAGGCATCTTGTCACATATTGGGTGACATCTTATCTTATACCAGGCCATCAAAACCTCTGTTTAAAGTCCTGGTACATCTTAGTCATTCCCGAATAAAATGTGTACTTACTCTTATATGCCTCATCTAAAATTTGGTTCCTGAAACCATTTACTGGAGGGATATAGACTATTTTCTATATTTTAATATTCCCTTACTCAAGATTTCAAAATCTCTTATTTCATGGTCTAATACCTTAGCTCGAAGGGTGTAACATCCAGACTTTTAGGCCTAAAAGTTCCAGAAATAGCCTAAATTAAATAGGTTACCAGACCCCTATGAGCAGAAGTCCCAAAGATGAAAAAGGAAGTTAAAGCAGTTTCAGGGACTACACTGCAAAGTAAAAGTTTTCAGGGGCTCGGGTATAATTAAGGTTAGAGGCTCCAGTAAAGTCTCGAAGGACCAAAAAGAGAAAAGAGGCTAGATACAGGCCAAAGGTTAAGCTAGAAGCCTCAAAGAGAGGATTATATGAAGCTAAGTCCAAGAAGGGACTAAATTGTAAATTCAGAAAGTTATGGCCAACATGGGTAAAAATGGAAGAGTACGCAGAGAATTCCAAGAAAATCCTAGAAAATTAGAAATAATATTCTAAGGCTCTTCTATGAAGAGAAAAGATGAAAATACCCCTGAGGCAGCTTCAACGGAATTTATGAGGTTATTACCAGTAAAAAGTATACCATGTGAGGTAATTATTTAAAATAGCAAGAGACCTCAAAAATGTATACAAAAATGAGGTTAAATGATTGAAAGGTTATACTAATTTATAAAATTAGTCCCGCAACCAAAAGGCCAGTGGAGTGGCTTTAATAAATTAAAGAGCCGATTTTGCCGATAAAAGGGCATTTTGGTAAATGAATTTTTATGCAAGGTTTAAAGGAAGTGTTATGGCCTAAGAAAATTCATAGATATTCTCTAGAATTAAAGGGAATTTATAAAGTAGACAGAATAATTTTCTGAGCTTCGAAAGGCCATAAAGAAAGTCGGAGAAACGTGGGCCAAGTAAATTCGAAGGAAGCTTATGAAACAAGTTTGATCCAACGGTTAGGATCTAATCTCCCATCTCCTCCACCACTTTCATGACACTTGGCACCTTCTAGAAGAATTAGGTAAGCATGATGTAATAAGGTGATGCAATGATGATGCAAAAGTCTACTTAAACTTCCAAAATTACCCTTACTCCTTCTTCTAGCTACCAAGGGCATTTTGGTCCATTCAAGCCAACTTTTTGGCTATAAATAAGCACTCTCCCTTCCCCCATTTCGGCCAAGCTGATGAACATAAGGGGAAACTCTTGCAATTTTGATTCTTGAAGCTTAAATCAAGAGGAAGACACCTACTTTGATCAACCGAGTTTAGATCTGAGGTTAGTAAGTTGTTCCCTCTTGTTTATTGCTTTGAATCTTTGGTTTTATGGTTAAAAAAATGTGAGATCTCCTAAGAGGAGTACTGGCCGAATTGACATAAGCTTAAGGGAGGATGATTTTGATGTTAGATCTAGCTAGAACACATGGATTAAAGGTTATATCAAGTGGATCTATGTGGAAATTGGAAGAATTACGTGCTGATTTGATGCCTATTTCGAATTAGTTACTGTATGTATCTAATTCTGAAATTTTACATGCTTAAAGTACATTCTGTGAGCTTTAAATCCATGGGTAGAACACTCCATTTGGATATGTGTACGATTTATGGTGATTTTTCAAAGTTAGGGTTTGAAATCTGGAAACAGTGTTGAACTTTTGGAAGGGTGTCGGATTCCGTACAATTCCGGTGCTGTTCAGCGTAGAATTGGTTCCTGAAACTATTTTTTATTTAAATTTAACTTAAGGAGCTTTCAGTAAGACTTAAAAGCACTCAATTTGGATTTTTCTAGATTTAATTATGAATTTTGAAAGTTGATCAAAAATTCTGGAGATTCTGCGTGAACAGTACCCGCGAACCAAAATTTCCAGATTTGATATTCTTGAATCTAAAGCCATCTAAAATGGTTCTAATTGACAAGAAATGGATCATAAGGATGGGGAATGATGAGATTTATGTTAGAAAAGTTAGAAAGAAAACCCTAAGACTAGGAGAAAGGGTTGAGATTCAAGAAAGCTAGTCTTGAACTTTATGTAATCTCTTGGTCCTAATGGGTTGTGTGACCAATGTGATTATGTTTAGGATCTTGGAACATCTAAGAGGATGTTTGATGATGTTGAGCAAAAGCTACCATGGTTGGAAAGTCAAGGGAGTCAAAGGAAAAGTGAAAGGAAAGCTTGAGGTGCAAGGTAGTGAACTTACCTATTGTCATTGCTTGATATGGTATGCTTGTGTGTTGCTATGTACATGTTATTTGCATGTTGTTGTGACATGTTTTAGCTGCTGTAATTGCTATTCGTGATGAGTAGATTATGTCTCCATGGCCATGCATCAAGAAGTTAGCTTTGAGCATGCTGGTATGTCACTAATTAACAAGTGAATAAACAAGTTGTGTGTAGTGCATGAGCATCCATCTAGCATGATTAATATGGTATTGTTTGCTACTGAGATTCCCTTGAATCTCACCCCCTTCCTAACCAACCATTTAGGTCAATCAATGATGGGCACTAATGGCATGAGAAGCAAGGAGAAGAAGTGGAGAATTATTAATGCAAATGATTGATATGAATATTCAATGTATAATTCTCCTATGTTGTAAATTGTGTTATGAATGCAATCAATTCAATGTATATGCTTAGGATGTTTATGGCATGAATGAAAGTATATGAGTATGAATGAGAAAGATTAAGCCCATGTTGTGTATGTCTAAGAAATAAAAAGAATTAAAGCAAGGAGATATTAAGGGATAAAACGTAGGTCCTGAAGCAGTTAGTTTTGAGCTCCAGTTTGACCTATCAAATGAATGAGTTAAGTCACAAGATTTGGTAGACGTATAGTACACATCCCAAGATTTAAAATAAGAGGTAGATCACCTCAATTGGATGTGTATACAAGGAGATACAAATTTCCAAAGTTGAGGCACAGAATCTGGAAGGTCCAGATTTTTGGAAATGAACAGTAATGTTTATTAATTTAACTGTACGAATTGGGCAAGGATAAGTCCAATTGGATTTTTTTTCCTTAAAGAGCATTGAAATAGCTTTCTGTAGAATTTTGGAACACCTCCATACAATTTTTCTAGAATTAGTTATGATTTTTCAAAGTTGGACCTGTAATCTGAAAACTGAACAGTGAACAGTAATTTTCCGAAAATTAACGTCCAAATTGAAATTTTTAAGTGTAAGACCATCCAACATGGTCTGGAATGATTCTAAATGAATGCTAAGGTACTATATAAGTAAGGTGTGACAAAGGGTCCTTGCTAACTGGTCCCTTTTTTGAGCCCACTCAATTCGATCAGTCAACAAGACCTCCATTCCTGCATCTTTTGCTTCATCAGATCTCAACCGTATCTAATAGATGGGATCATAAATCTTTAATGCCTTTTAACAATTTACCCCCTTTTTCTTATCATCAGGGTTACCACTTACACCATCTTCCTACTCAAGGCATTAGCCACTACTTGACCTTTTCCGGATGGTACTTGATCTGGTAGTCATAGTTATTGAGTAGCTCTATCTATCTTCTATATCTCATATTCAGCTCTTTCTAATCTTGCACGTAATAGAGGCTCTTATAATCACAGAGCAGTTCTATGGTTGCCCCTTACAAATAATGCCTCCATATCTTTAAGGCATAAACAATTACTACTAGCTCCAAGTCATGTGTGGGGTAATTCTCCTCATGAAACTTTAGCTGTCGTAAGACACAGGCGACAACTCTGCCTTACTGTACCATTACGTATCCCAATCCCTGTTTACTCACATTTGTGCACACTACATACCGTAGTGTCAGATCAGGGATCACCAGTACTAGAGTAGAGGTCAACCTTTGCTTCAGCTCTTGAAAGCTTGCCTCATACTTATTGTCCCACACAAACTCCTGATTCTTCCTGGTAAGCTTGGTTAGTAGTTAGGCAATCCCAAAAATGTCCTGTATAAATCTCTTATGGTAACCTACCAGCCTTAAGAAACTTTTTATCTCTATTGCCATCTTTAGCTGTTTCTAGTTGTGTACTGCTTCAACATTACTAGGATCCCTAGCCACAACTTCTTACTTAACTATGTGGCCTAGAATCTAACTTCATCAAGCTAGAACTCACATTTACTCAGCTTGGCATAGAGCTCTTTCTCCTTTAGTGTACTCAGAATAGTCCTTAATTGCTACCTGTGCTCCTCTCAAGATTCAAAGTACATAAGGATATCATCGATAAAGACTATGACAAACTAACCTTAGTGTGACTATGTGGTTCATATAATCCATGAAACTAGCAGGGGCATTTGTTAACCAACAGCATTGCTAAGAACTCATTTTGTCCGTAACGGGTCCTAAAACCAATCTCTAGAACATTCTTAACCTTTAACCTCAACTGGTGGTATCCTGATCGTAAATCGATCTTAGAGAGTACCATAGCTCTAACCACCTGGTCTAGCAAACTATTGATCCACGATGGGGAATACTTATTCTTTACTATTACCTTATTCAACTCTCGGTAGTTTGCGCACAACCTTTGACTACCATCCTTCTTCTTAATGAAGAGTACTGAAGCACCTTAGGGAGATACGTTAGGTCTAAGGAATCTCTTTTCTAACAGCTCCCATAATTGTTTCTTTAACCCCGCCATCTCATTGGGAGTCATTCATGAAGTGCTTTCAATATTACCTTCATAGACCTTACTCAATCCTTTTGTCAACTTCAGACAAACTTTGCTTACCTTAACCTTTTCTTCTATCTTGCTGGACTTAGTATACCCTTGTAAAAAATGGCTAATAGTTCTAGCTTTTGCACTCTCTTACATTACTTCCCAGGGTCACCCTTCCTTGGGTTACTTTTGCCCGAGCGTACTTAACTAAACAGTGTTGACGGGAATCTAAGACACTGATACTAGTAGGCTTAAAGCCTGTTACTTTGTTGTCTTAGAGCCTTCTTTTTCTATGTTTAGTTGGGTCTTTCCAACTTACATTCCTAACTCTACCCTCTTTCTTAAGGATCTGCCCGTCAATACTCAGTCTATCACTGTATCACAAGGGGTTCTTCCCGTATTTGGACCTAGCCTGAATACCTCTTGTTCAGTTCTTACAACTCTAATTTTCTAACTTTGGCTTTCCTCCTTTAATCGGATGAAAATTACGCTTAGCCTAATCAATGATAAGGTTATCTAGAAGGAAGTCATGGGTACTCTCTTTGTACTGGTCTACCACTGAAGAAGGTTTTTGTATCATAAATTCATCCGTGGCTTTTATCTCCCAAAGAGGTACTGTACTCTTACTCTTATGGCTCATTCACTTTCCCTTAGGCTCGGTCTACTATGACCTCAGGAGCTATTGCGTTCTACAGTAAGCCTCTTCAAGATCCATGGTAACCCTAGAATATTATCATCACTTTGAGCCATTTTAAGATCTCTGGGAGACTCTGACCACAGGGTTGAGTAGTAAAATAAGTCACCTTCCCTTCATTGGTAACTTGAGTGATCATTCCCCAAGGCGGTTCCAATAGCCAATATTATTCTCTTAAGCCTCCTTCAATTCTCCAGGCCACCTATCTGCTTCTTTAGGTGTCTAAGCCAATCTGCCTTAGGAGTTCTCTTACTCCTCTAACTGCCCTTACTTTGGAACACAGGGAGAGGACTTATGCAACTTCTCTTTCCAGTATGAGCATACTTTAACATCCATAATGCCTAGCATTCCAATGTGAGGAGTATAAGCTTTTACTGGTTACTTTGTCTGTAGCGTGCCAACCAGATATCTTATCCCTAAAAAGAAAGCCCCTCATCCTAATGCAACTAATTCTAGAAGTTATAAGGAGAGGACTTATGAGGTTTTCTTCTTTCTGCTTGCCCTTCTTTGTTAAGCCTAAGGACATGGAACCCTAGCTTTGTTCTTGGCTAGTCATGCTTCTCTTGGGGTATGGTCAACTCTACTTGCCTTGCCTCGGCTGCTCCCCTTTCCTACTTAGACAGGGTATCTTGCTCCATCCAGAGCAATGTCAATTCTGACTTAGAGGACCAATCTCCTAATTTCTCTAGGAAGACTCATGGTCAAGACTATATCCCCTGTGAAGGATGCCTCTCAACCTAACCCTAAGTGACTGAGTACCTCTTAACATTATTAGGAACATGCTATCACATCTCAATTTTTTGATTTAAGATCCTAGAAGTAGCCTAAAGAAGGTAGATTACTAAGCCCTTTTTGAGCAGAAGTCCCAAAGTTGAGAAAGGAAGTCAAAGCAGCTTCAAGGACTAAATTGCAAAGTGAAAGTTTTCAGAGGCTCAAGTATAATCAAGGCTAGAGGCTCCAGTAAAGTCTCGAGGGCCCAAAAAAAGAAAAGAAATGAGAAACAAGCCAAGGGGCAGGTTAGAAACCTCAAAGAGATGGTTGAATGAAGTTGAGTCTAAGCAGGGATTAAACTGTAAATTCAGAAAGTTACGACCAACAGGGGTAAAAATATAAAGTATACAGAAAATTCTAAGAAAATCCCACAAAATGGGAAATAATATTCCAAGATTCTTTTGTGAAGAGAAATGATAAAAATACCCTTGAGACAGCTTAAATAGAATTTATAAGGTTATGGCTAGTAAAAAGTACATTGTTTGAAGTAATTATTTAAAATAGCAAGAGACCTAAAAAATAAATGCAAAAATGAGGTTAAATGATTGAAAAGTTGTACTAATTTATAAAATTAGTCCCGTAACCAAAAGACTAGTTGAATGGCTTTAATAAATTAAAAAGTTGACTATGCCAATAAAAAGGTATTTTAGTAAATGATTTTTATGCAAGGCTTAAAGGAAGTGTTATGGCCTGAGAAAATTCATAGATTTTCTCTAAGAGTGGAAGGAATTTTTGGAGCAAAAAAATAATTTTCAGAGCTCGAGAAAGCCAGAAAGAGACCATGAAAAATAAGCACTAAGTAAATAGAGGAAATATCTAAGGAAAAGACAAATGTCATGATGGCTCATTAATGCATCATGTAAGGCAATCATGACGCATGTCTTGAACATTATGTCATCTCTTAGTCCTAATAGATTGAATGATCAATATGGCTATGTTTAGGACCTTGAAACATCTAAGAGGATGTTTGGTGATGTTAACTGAATACCCACATGGTTGGAAAGTCAAGGGAGTAAAAGGAAAAGTAAGAAGAAAACTTGAGGTGCAAGGTAGTGAACTTACCCTTTATGTGCTTGATGTGGTATGCTTATGTGTTGGTTTGTTTTATTGATATTTGTATGATGTTGTGACATGATGATTGTTGCGAGAAATGGTATTTTTAATATGTTTCCATGCCCATGCATTTTTATACCACGCATAAAGCATGATGGCATGTCACTAGTTAACTTAACTTTATAGAAAACAACATACCATACACTAGCATCCATCTTGTGCATGTATGTGGTAATGTTTGCTATTAAGATTTCCCCAAATCTCACCCCTCCCTAACCAACCATTTAGGTCAATCAATGATGGGCAATAATGGCATGATAAGCAAGGAGAAGAAAGTGGAGAATTATTGATGCTAATGAATGAGATTATGTTCAATGTATAATTCTCCTATGTTGTAAATTATGCTATGAATGCCATCAATGCAATGTATGTGCTTAGAATGTTTATGGTATGAATGAAAGTGTATGAGCATAAATGGAAAAGATCAAACCCGTTATGTATGCCAAAGAAATAAAAAGAATTAAAGCCTGCAAAGGTGAAAGGATAAAACGTAGGTCTTAGAGTAGTTAGCTTTGAGCTCAAGTTTGACCTATCAAATGAACAAGTTAAGCTATGAAATTTGGTAGACTTATAGTACATATCTCAATCTTTAAAATTAGGGAAAATCACCTCAATTGGATGTGTACATAAGGAGATATGAATTTCTAAAGTTTAGGCATAGAATCTAGAAGATCCAGATTTTACCAAATGAACAGTAGTCTTTATCTAGTAAACTGTACGAATTGGGTAAGGATAAGTCTAATTGGATATTTTTCCTTAAAGAGAATTGAAAGATATTTTTGTGAAATGTTAGAACACCTTCATATGATTTTTCTAGAATTAGTTATGATTTTTCAAAGTTTGACCTGAAATCTAGAAAATGTACAATGAACAGTAAAAATCTGAAAATCAGCGTTTTTATAGAATTTTTGAGTTTAGGACCATCCAAAGTGGTCTGAAATGGCTCTAAATAGATCTAAGATATAAGATAAGTAAGGTGTGACACATGCCAACCTCATTAAGCTAGTTCCCTATACAGCTATCTGTCTCATTCTCATCTCTTTCTCTTCTTCTTGATCCCTAAGAATTCCATTGGGGCTATCCATCTTGAGTTTTCTATCTCAAAGTTCCTATTTATCTATTCCAGGACTTGAGATAGCTACTCTATCATAGCACCCCAACTCTAACGAGGCTATAAGAGTTTGTCCAGCTTAGATGGCCACCACACCCTCCTAGTGGTGTACAGACTCAACCCCTAACTTTCTTGTTCAACTCCTTATCATTACTCTTGCTCTTAAGGGGAAATCTAATAGCTCTAAATAGTGACTACCTCTCTCTCTGATCTCTATCAGTCTTACTCTCAGTGACCTCATAGTCCATCAAGTCTTGTTGAGATACCACCTCTGTATCTGAGAGTCATTGTCTCTATTACTCACGACTAGAATCCTTGTTCGTAGTGATGAAAGTCACTGCTTCCTCTGATAATCACTTATGTATTTGTTCATCACCACCAATTCTCTTGGTTCAATGTGACAAAACATAATTTCTCTTAACTTCTGCTAATCTTACCTAGCTACATTCATTATAGCATTGTTCGCTGCCTAAAGGACTTCTATGTCCTAGCGTCACTGTGATCCCTAACTAAGTCAGCCACTTCCTTTCAGCCAACTGAGAAAGAGTCTAGCTCATGTCTCTAGGCCATTAGTACTTTTGGTTTCTTCTATCCTCAGGGATCACTAGCAAGCAGAAAGCTATCTTTAGCTCTTTCTAGCTTTTTATATCCATTTAGGCATTGAAGGTAACTACTTTGATCGTGTTGCCTTAACATCATATTAAGGCTAGACTAACTATATTTAACTAGGTTGCCACTTGACCCTTTTCTGTTAAGGTTTATACATATACTTCTATCTGACTTATAAGCCATTATCCTTTCTTTCTCTAGAGGGAAAGTCTCTTTATCATTACACAGTGGCTACCTTCCTTAGTGTATAATTTCTTATTATCATTTATTTGTTCCTTTCTAATTGAGGACTCAAACATCACCTTTTTAGTGATCCTCAATACTTATTTTTCCTAGAGCATTCACCTCCAATCCATAACCTTAGTTAGACCTTAGCTAGTATTCCAGTACTAGCTCTAACCTGAACTGGGCTTTTCTAAATCCTTGCAGATAGTTCCTCTCTTTCTTATGCCAGAACCTCTGTTTTGATACCAAAAATATCATACCTTACTTATGTAATACCTTAGAGTCCATTTAGACCCATTTCTGACCACTTTGGATGGCCTTAAACTCAAAAAAAAAAAAACGTAATTGGATGTTGATTTACATAGAATTACTGTTCACTGCACATTTTCAGATTTTAGGTCCAACTTTAAAAAATCATAACTAATTCTAAACAAATTGTATAGAGGTGTTCTAAAATTCCACTGAACGATCTTTCAATGCTCTTTAAGGGAAAAATATTTAATTAGATTTATCTTTAGCCAATTTGTACAGTTTAATCAATAAAGATTACTGTTAATTTGGTAAAATCTGGAACTTCTAGATTCCGTGCCTCAACTTTAAAAATTCATATCTCCTTGTGTACACATCCAATTGAGGTGATATATCTCTCATTTTAAAGCTTTGGATGTGTACTATAAGCCTGCCAAATTTTGTGGCTTAATTCATCCACTTGTCCCTTTTCTTTTAGGGTTCAAACCCATACCTCTATCTGATATACAATCCATTATCGCTTTTTCTCTAGACAGGAAGTTCTTTATCTTTACACAGTGGCTACTTTCCTCAGCGTATAATTTCTTATCATCATTTTATCTGTACCTTTCTAACTAAGGATCCAAACTTCACTTCTTAATAATCCTTAATACTTATTTTTCCTAGAGCATTCACCTCCAGTCCATAACCTTAGTTGGACCTTAGTTAGTATTCCATTACTAACTTTAACCTGAACTGGGCTTTTCTAAAATTCTTACAGATAGTTCTCTTTCTTCTTATGCCAGAACCTCTGCTCTGATACAAAAAATGTCACACCTTACTTATAACATACCTTAGAATCTATTTAGAGCCATTTCGGACCACTTTGGATGGTCCTGAGCTCAAAAATTTCATAAAAATACTGATTTTGGGATTTTTACTATTCATTGTACGTTTTCCAAATTTCAGGTCAAACTTTGAACAATCATAAATAATTCTAAAAAAATCGTATGGAGGTGCTCTAAAATTCCACAAAAATCTATTTCAATGCTCTTTAAGGAAAAATATCCAATTAGACTTATCCTTGCCTAATTCATATAGTTTAATGGATAAAGATTATTGTTCATTTGTTAAAATCTGGATCTTTCAGATTCTGTGCCTCAACTTTGGAAATTCATATCTCCTTATGTACATATCCAATTGAGGTGATTTTCCCTAATTTTAAAGATTGAGATGTGTACTACAGGTCTACCAAATTTCATAGCTTAAGTCGTTCATTTGATAGGTCAAACTTGAGCTCGAAGCTAACTACTCTAAGACCTACGTTTTATCCTTTTGCCTTTGCTTGCTTTAATTCTTTTTATTTCTTTGGCATACATAACTTGGGTTTGATCTTTTTCATTCATGTTCATACACTTTCATTCATACCGTAAACATTCTAAGCACATACATTGCATTGGTTGCATTCATAACATAATTTACAATGTAGGAGAATTATACATTGAACATAATCTCATTCATTAGCATCAATAATTCTCTACTTTCTTCTCCTTGCTTCTCATGCCATTATTGCCCATCATTGATTGACCTAAATAGTTGGTTAGGGAGGGGTGAGATTCAGGAAAATCTCAGTAACAAACATCACCACATACATGCACAAGATGGATGCTAGCGTATGGTATGTAGTTTTCCATCAACTGAAGTTAACTAGTGACATGCCATCATGCTTTATGCTTGGTATAAAAATACATGGCCATGGAAACATATTAAAAAAAAAATTTATAGTAACAACTATCATGTCACAACATCATACAAATATCAACAAAACAAACCAACACATAAGCATACCACATCAAGCACATAAAGGGTAAGTTCACTACCTTGCACCTCAAGCTTTCCGCTTACTTTTCCTTTGACTCCCTTGGCTTTCCAACCATGTGGGCATTCGGTTAACATCACCAAACATCCTCTTAGATGTTCTGAGGTCTAAACATAGTCACATTGATCATACAATCTATTAGGACCGTCAGATTACATGAAGTTCAAGACTAGCTCTCTTGAACTCAACCTTTTCTCTAAATTTTTGGATTAATATTCTAGCTTTGTAAAAATTATTCTCTTAGGCTAATCCTACACAATTTTACCCAAGGAATCCAAATATAAGCTTAGGTTAATGAAAAGAAAACTCTTTCCCTAAGAAACAGTGTTGGCCGAACGGGGGGGAGGGGTCATGAAATCCAAAAATTCCATCTTTAATTCCAATGCTTGTTCTTTAGGTTTACCCTATACCATTTTCCATTTTAAACCCATTAGAAGCCTTAAAATTATCAAAATCATATCCTTCATTATTGTTCTCATCTTGGCCGAACCATACCCCTAGTGAACCAACTATGAAATCTTTTCAATAACAACTTAAAACCACTTGAAACAACCTTCAATCAAAGTATTTTAACTACATATATCATCACAACTTCCACCCCCTAACATTATACATTTCAGCCAACACCAAACCCTAAGGGAAACCAATCCTTTCAACGATATAAACCAAGAAATCAAGGCAAGGAACAGCATAGAACAACCTTCTAACCTCAAATCCAAGCTTGGTTAATCAAAGGAGGTAACTTTCTCTCGGTTGTTCTTCAAGAATCCAAATGGCAAGAGTTTCCCCTAGTGTTCTTCAATTTGCCCGAAAATGAAGGGAGCTCCATGGCTATTTATAAGCTACATTAACTAATTGCCATCAAGTTCAAGGAAATTACAATCATGATGTGTCAAGCTAGGATTTCTCCTTGTATTTTCTCTTCCCTTTATTTGAATAAAAGAGAAATGGATTTTAGAAGTCAAAATCCTCTCCATTCCTAGCTTGACAAGTGGCACAATATAGGCCAAGTAAAAAGCAAGTGTACCTTTACACTTTATTAGTACACTTTTCCAGTCCCCTTTCTCAATTTCGGTCTCCTGAAGCACTGATATATTTGTCACATTAGTTTTGTCTCATTCCACTACCCCTTCTCTCCTATTTAATGCCTTCACATGCATCATGATTGCCTTACATGATGCATTAATGAGCCATCATGACTTTTGTCTTATCCTTAGATATTTTCCTTGATTTACTTGGCTCTCATATTTTTGGGTTTCTTTCTGGCTTTCTGGAAGTTTGAAAATTATTCTGACTACTCTAAAAATTCCTTCCAACTTAGAGAAAATCTATGAATTTTCTCATGCCATAACACTTCCTTTAAGCCTTGTATAAAAATCATTTACTAAAGTGTCCTTTTATCAGCATAATCGGCTTTTTAATTTATAAAAGCCATTCCACTGGCCTTTTGGTTGCAGGACTAATTTTATAAATTAGTATAAATCTTGAGGTCTCTTACTATTTTAAATAATTACCTCAAACGGTATACTTTTTATTGGTCAGAACCTCCTAAATTCTATTTAGGCTATCTTAGGGGTATTTTCATCATTTCTCTTCACAAAAGAATCTTAGAATATTATTTCCCATTTTTTGGGATTTTCATAGAATTTTCTATATACTTTCCATTTGTTTGTCGTAACTTTTTGAATTTATAGTTTAGTTCCTGCTTGGACTTAACTTCATACACATCTCTTTGAGGTTTCTAACCTACCCTTTGGCCTATTTCTAATTTCTTTTCTTTTTTTGGGCCCTTGAGACTTTACTGAAACCTCTAACTTTGATTACACCTCAGCCCCTGAAAACCTTTACTTTACAGTTTAGTCCCTGAAACTGCTTTGACTTCCTTTCTCATATTTGGGACTTTTGCTTAAAAAGGGCTTAGTAACCTACCTTCTTTAGGCTACTTCCAAGGCTCTTCAGTCTAAAAATTGAGATGTGATAGTTACTACTAAAACCGTTAAGTATTGTTACAATACTTGACGGTTTTAGGTAATAACAGTCAAGTATTATGGAATTTTTTTTTAATATGGGTTCTACTTTGGCAGCAGCCCCCTTGTAATTATAAAACCTCATACAAAGCAGCATTATCCAATAGAGCCAGCCAGCATTCAAACCAATAATTTAGCCATATGAATGTAACCACACATGTATGAGGCAGGAATTTACATTATATACACCTTAATTAATAGGAAACCAACTGTCATATTAAAAGAACTTGTGTTTAAAGCAAGTATAAATTCTAGACAAGTACAAAAGGCAAAAGCAAAAGGTGAACCAAAACCAAAATTGGCCAATTGCCAAAGTTGTTCAATGCCAAAAACCAATAGCAAAAAATAAACTAAAACCAAAATTGAAACCAAAGCTGTACATGCCTTTTGCTTCCCTGTCTATTTTGTGTCCACTGATGGTATAAGGCCATTGCCAACTCTTCAATGATTTCTTCCATCTGAGTGAATGAATACACTGTGCAATATGTGTCGGTAAAGTACTATATGCGACCACAAATTATATTGAAGTTAGATATAAATGTAAGGCTACAGTAAGTACAATTCATAAATATATAAATTGAATTTTAACAAATGCATATTATTGTGTGGGGATTGTGTTAGCATTGTACATAATTATGTCCTTCATGAATTTCATCATGTAATACCCACAATCAGAGCTTTTTTGGGGTTGATATGGGCACTATAAAGAATGAAAAAGGAAATAATATTAGTCAATCATATAAATAAACCACATTTAGTAGAATAGTAAATAATGGTAATGAATATCTTCACTTTCTTCCACGGGAAGGTATCGTCAAATTGGCTGTTTTTTATCAGGGGACAGCGTAAGGCTTGATTTGTGCAGTATAGCCACAAAGCCCTGAAAAGACAATAAATTTGAATATTAATGATTGTCAAAAATTACATTGAAGCAAGAAATTAAATTAAATTTAAATAATAGATATAAATGTTACCTATTGAACAATGAAACTATAAATGGTCGATTAGTTGGATCCCCATGAAGAGAATTAGGATACTAAATCCTTAACTTTATGGGATTGACCACAATCAGTAGTATCTAGTGTCCCCTAAGTATATGAAAGATAATTAGAACAATTACAAAATGTTTAAAAATAAAAGAATTTAAGAAAGTTCAGTATACTATGTACCTTTGATAATAAGGCGCCAAAAACAGAGTCCTAGTCTTTGTTGCCCTAGAAATGAAGATATCCACCAAGTCTCTGGATAAGTCTTTCTTCTTCATATTAGGTCCATGGCCAGCAAAAGTGTGGGGGTTGATAATCTTGAACTTGTCATCAAGGTCACTGGGGATTATAAAGTTCTTGAAAAGATACCTAAATCAACAAACAAAGATATCAATAGAATAAATGCCTAAGTACTTAAGTATTTAGTTAAGGTTTTAACAGATACCAGATATAAAGGTTACAAGCATTTGTGCTGGCTATTCCATGCGTCAAAATTTCTTTCAATACATCATTTGTGATGTACTCTGACGAGGGTCGACCATAAACCTCTGGCTCAAACTCTATAGGAATCATGAAATTCTCACCATGTTCTAATCTAGCCCCAACTACATATTCCTAAAGACATATTCAGAATCTTGATGATACCACTTGAACGGGCTCAGAGGGCCACTTATGTGGTGATGATAATGAGTGACCGCCCAATAGCCTCTTCTTCCCCTTAAACTAACAAATAGACTGTTAGTAATTAAAACATAGTTTATTTTAAATCAAATCAACTAAAGGTTTCAACCTATACATATATACCTTTGAAGGATGTCCTAATGTAAGAAGACAGCCAGGCCAAGCAATAAAGCTAGCCGCTGCTTCAGCCACCGTCTTTACATCTGGGCTAGGCATCAGGAGGGCATAATTAGAATCAATAGCATTGTTCAACTGCACCCTCGCATAATCAGTAGGGAGAGGCACATTATGAATGATGCTCTCCTGTGGTAAATTAAACATGCGGCCCATTGCAACAGTATGATGTTTAGAGCTATCCACCAACACTGAACGTCCGCTTCACCCTGATTTAACATAGGAGACAAGTTAGTGTGATATGAAAATAATTGAATGTAATCATATAAACACAAAAAGTATTATACCTCAGGTAGCAAGGGGAATGTGCAGTTGTCTTTGCTACTTGGGTCGAGATTTGGAGCTAGCTATGGTGCTTGATTCTTGATCAATTTCTTGATTAGGAGCGCTTGCTCTTTCACTTGCTCCTTTAACTAGCGTGTTTCTTTTTTTTAGCTCCATGAACTCAGTAAAGGAAGACGTGCATGATAAATAGGGCTTTTATCAGTACCCGAAGTAATCCCTCTTGGTGACTTGATAACCGACGCCTCTAAGAAGACCAGGATGATCCGGAGTCCCCAATGCCCTCCTCAATATATCTTGGTCATCTGCAGAATATGCCCCCTATGAAACTTCCTGGGACAAACTCTCCTATGTAACAAACATTATCAGTATCCATACTTTAAGATATGTGACAAGAATGTGAGGATTATTTAATTTAGAATAATACTCACCATCCTGTCCACGACCTCCTTGACGCGAGGATTATCAATTTGGCTATCTTTATTTTGCTTGGCCAATGCCCACGGCATCTGACGGGATACAGTGACATCTGATTCCTCCTTCTAAGTCAGCTCTTCCTGAAGGCCCACAAAGCCCAAGCACCCCTTTTGGTAGGGATATTGATTCTTCTTTACCCTTTCTTTATTCTGGCACTTAATTCTTATAAAAACAAAGTAGATTCACAATTAAACAGTATACAAATTAAACAAAATGGACTATTTAATTTAGAACTACGTGAGGATTATTACTTGAAATTGACTATCATGATGTGACGTCACAAAAGCAACCTAATCCTCTCGTTTGACCAAGTCCCGTATCAAACTAGGAATCTCAGACTTGTCAGCTGTGGAACGATCCTTCAAGTACTTATGTGTCATAAAATATCAAAAAGAGCGCAGTGCCTGTCACATCCGGCAATAGGGTAATTAGGAATAAAGAATATTCCTAAATAATTAAGGGCCAAAATTGATAAGGAGAAATAGAAGAATTTTGGTTAAAAATAATTATTATGATTTTCCAAGTCAATTATAAAAATTTGACTAATTAAGAAAAATGGGCAAAAATAATTATGGAAAAATATTTCCAAACCTTAGAAAATTAAGAAACAATAAGGATAATATCCTTTGAGAATTATATGAGATTGTGTAATTACTTGTATGACCAAATTACCCTTAGAAAAATTACAAAGGAATTTAAGGGTAATTTAGGCAAATTAAGGGATTTTATTCGGAAAATTCCAAATAAATATTTTTAAGGAGAATAAAATTCTAAGAAAATTCCTATGACACCCCAAGAAATTATAAGAGATTATGGAATTAAAAGAAGACCTCAAATATCCAGGATTTTTCCTAATTCCCTTCGAAAGTGGAAAAATCACTAAAGAGAAAGAAATTAGTCTTCCTTTTTATTTAATTATTGAGAATTTAATTTTAAGACAAAGAGGGCATTTTGGAAAGATAAAAATGAGGAGAACAAGTTATGGATTTGACAAAAAATAATTACATAGGCCAGAGTATTGTAATTATAGAAAAGAAATTAAATTCGGAATCAAAATGCACTCATAAAGTGAATACTAGAGTATTGCAACTTAAATGGCTCACATTTTGGCATGTGTCAAGCCCCTAATGGAGAGAATTTGAATTTTCTAAGTGTCACACCTCAAATGGAGAGAGTTTTTGTAACATCCCAAAATTTCTAACCTAGAAACAGGGAAATATGTCATACCCTGATATCTTTAGTATGATTAATGAAAGATTTAGGGTTGACCAAGGCCAGGTGAGATAAAAGATAGATAAACAGCATAACAATTGAAGTGAGAATTGAAAAAGGACCAAATTGTCATTTTTAAAATGATTGGTCTACAAAGGGCATTATCGTAATTAGTGCCCAAAAATCCTAAAAACTTCCAATAAATCATGGAAAATAGAATTAATGCCGTAGAATGGTATTTGAGGTCTAGAAAGTAAATACAGGTTGAAAATAATTTATTAAAAATTATTTTAATTATCAATATTCTGGCTAAATTAAGGAAAATTAGCCAATGTTAATTATTAAAAATATTTAAAGATCTCAGAAAATTATGAAAATTTAAAGGAAATTTATTTAGGAATTATGGAAATTTATAAAATTATTTCCAACCCTAAATGATAAGGAGGTTAGCTTTAATTGAATTTAAAGATAAATTAATATTGGTAGATTTTCTGTTTTTACATAAATGAAAATTTAAGGTGTTATAGAGGGAGAAAAATTATGAAATTAATCAGAAAATACCTCTTTACTGAGACATAATTAATGGTGAGCTGATATAAGAATTTTGAGATACTAGAATTTTTCAGCTATTAGATAAAATAAACCAGTATTATATTAAGACTCAGTTGACTGTCTGGACAACAGGGGTGATAAAATTTCCTACAGATGGACAAGGACACATGTCACGCCTAAATTGGCCAAGAAAAGAAAAAAAAGAAATAAAAAGAAAAAGAAAAAGAAAATAATAAATCAAGATAGGTTAAAACCTAATTAGGTTTAAGTAAGATGATTAGGGTTAAGTCATCTTCCGTAGGATTGTGACATGTGGCAAACATGGTTCATTGGATGGCTAGGATTCAACCATCTACTTTTGAAAAGTGAAAAGTTTCTAGAAGGTTGATTAGCCAAGTTAATCAAGGGATTAAGAGAGTAAACCTTGATTAGAGCCTAATTAATCTTAATGGATAAGAAGAGATGACATAAGCCCTAATGACTCATCATCCAAGTGTCAACATATTAAGCTACCTAGCCTAAGATTTGTACATGTGAAAAGAGGTAAAAATTGGAGGGCTAAGATTAAGTCTTATGCAAGAAGGGCATATGTGGAATTAGTGAAATATGAAGCCTATAAATACCCCCTCACATGTTCATTTCATGCAAGACCTTTCAAGTAGGAAACCTCTTGCAATTTTCGTGTAGAGAGAGAAAGAGGAGAATTCTAGTGAGAGAAAGTCATCTGGAAGCAAGGTAAGCTTCTAAAACTCTTCCATTTCAAGTTATAATGTTGGTATGTTAGTTTTAGGCTATTTTAATGATGGTAGAAAGTCATTTTCCTAAGGGGAAGTGCTGCCCAAATTTTATCAAAATGATAGGGAATGGTTTAGATGAAGATTAAGCATGGTTAAAGGTTAAAGATTAAGTGGTTACATGTTAGTTTGGTTGAAAATCCTTTTCCCTACAAATATATATATGGTTCGGCCAAGCTAAGTCAATGGGAAGGGATTGGATTTTCATAAAACTAATATGATAAATGGATTCTACATGAAAAATTATGTAGGAAAGGCCCAAGAAAGTTCAAGAATCAAAGCTAGAAAAATAAACCCTAAAAATCAAGAAAAAGGGTTTAAAGGGTTATGTTAAGTTGTGAAGTTGCAATGATACTTAATGTTGTGTCATTGATTGCCTAATAGGCTATACATAACAAAGGGGCAAAGATCTAGTCAAGAGGAAAGAGTTCAAAAGGAAGGAAAGCATTCAAGGTAGCTTTTGCAATTCATTATATTAGAGTGTTACCTTACTTTGTATGATTATGGCTATGTGTTTTGCTAATCTGTTATGCTATGAGGTGGATGAGAATGTTATGTTATATGATGTTGCCTCCATGCAAATTATGCCTTGGCTTATGCTATGTTGAGTGCTATGAATGTTTATGATGATATGTCCTTGCCATAGCATGAACATAAAGTTAAAGTATGCATGCATGTAGCTTGATTTACAATGTATTGTGTGACCTTGATAATGTATACAATTGCTACTAAGATTCCCCAAGAATCTTACCCCAATATTTAACAAACCCTAGGGCCTTCAACATCCAAGGGCAAAGGAAAGGAGTTGGCTCTTACTTGAAGAGGTAGTAAGCCATAGTAACTTTATATGGCTTTGAACCTTTCTATTTTGGAGGAATGTAATATGAAGCATGCTTTATGTTTCCAATAGTATGATTAAGGTGAGAGGTATACAAGTATGAGTAGAATGGTCCAAGCATGATTAGAAATAGCTAATATAGCTAAGCAGAGTATGCTATGATGTTAAGTAGTCAATTAAGTTAAGTTACCCTTCCAAAGGGGGTAAAAAGTCAACTAAAAGGGATCAAAGTTTGACCATTGACCATTTGAGTAAACGAGTGAGTTAGGTTTTGAAATTTGGCGAGCAAAGAGATCTTATTTTTCTCTTTAAAAGGAGGGGTAGTTCGCCTGATTCCAATAACCGAGCAGAAAGTTATGCCTTTCCAAAGTTAGGCAAAAATAAAGTAAAAATCCGAAAATGACCAAATGAACAGTAACTTTTTCAAAGAAAATTGGGCTTGAATTCCAAGGAAATCAGTCCAGAAACTATTTTTCCTCAAAATTTTATCCAAAGAGCTTTCCGTAGAATTTGGAATCACTCAATTTCAATTTTTTTACAATTAGTTATGAATTTTCAAAGTTTGTCACATTTTAAGGTGACAATGAATAGTAACCCGTAAATGAAAATTTTCAAACTTGATTTTTCATCATTTGTAGCCTTCAAAAGTGATTCCAAATGCTTCCGCAAGATAAGTTATTTGGTATAACATAAGGTGTTACATTTTTGGTATCAGAGCAAATGGTTCTGGCAACCAGAACAAATATGCTTTGGATTTTGAGGAAAACATTTTACACTGTTCATTAATAAGTTTATTTGGTCATTAGGATTACAGAAAGCTTAGGTGATGGCTGTCTGTGATAGTGGAAGTGGAAAATCAAGAGAGACTATTAGCAAGGTCATGCCCGGTGAGCCATATCCATGGTGGTACGACGAGACATGGTGGTACGAGGATATTGAGAGGTACGGAGAGCTTAGCACCAAATTCCCAACTATCCATGTAGATTACTGTGGTTTCAAGGGGAAGGCTCCAGAGAGAGACACAGCCACAGTTGTCTCTAATGATGTACCAGCAATCATTAGGATACCTAATGATGATGGAGCAGGTCCAAGTCAGATCCCTCTACCCGAGATTAAGAGTTTCAGTGCCTTGCTCACTAGTACAGGAGTTCCAGTTTAGGAGCTATTTCATTAAGCCTTATGAGCACCAGGAGGCTGATGTGTACTTGAGGTTCTTAGAGGATATTAAAGCCTCTATTATTGGGTGACTAGAGAGGATCGTACCCTGGGGGATAATGACTGGATCCTAGCCCTGTATCATGTAGTTCCCAGGACATGGAAATGGGATGAAGGAATCAACGAGATATGTGACCGCCTACCCAATGTACCTTCCTGGAGATGGTTGAGGCCATAGAGACTTTTGTATGGGCTACTTTTCCGTGAGCTGATCACGGCTAGTATTAGGCTTATGATGTACATAGTATGAATACTTTGGGCTGTAAATAAGTTAGGCTAACTGCTAAGCACCTTGCATAATCCTTTTTGATGAGAAGTATGTTTTGCGATAAACGATTGAGAAATTCTTTATTCTCCCATAGTTAATTAAGAATGAAACAAAATGGTAAGAACACGGAGAGGAGCAAGAAACACTCCTGAGGAACCACATAGAGATCCTATCCAGCAAGTAATGAATAGGCTGGATGAGCAGCAACGAGTCGTACAGCAAATACAAGAGGCACAGTTACGGACAACAAGAAGAGAGAGACGCTGTTATAGCAGCAGCGGTAGCAGCAGCGATTGCTCAGTTACGACAACCTGAGCAAGCACAAGCTGAAGCAGCTCCACAAGTCCAACAACAAGTACCTGAAGAGCAAGCAGGACTGACTGAGAACCAAGGAGATATTAGCAGTGGATTACGAAATTTTGCAAGCATAATCCACCAGAATTCAAGGGTTCATTAGAACCACAAATAGCTGAAGATTGGATTACCCAACTGGAGAAATCTTTCGAGTAATGGGATGTTCATCTGAGATCAAGGCTCAGATGGCAATCTATAAGCTAGAAAAAGAAGCGGATCAGTGGTGGAACAACACTGAGTTAGTACTACAAGCCAGCAACACTCTAGTAACATGGGAGGTGTTCAAGGAAAGGTTCTACCAGAAGTACTTTCCCTGATCAGCGCAAGATAAAATGGAAGCTGAGTTCCTAGTGTTGCAGCAGGGGAATAATGAAACCTTTGATGACTACCTAGCAAAGCACATTCGGTTGTCCCGTTATTCTGCTTATCTAAAACGTCTTAACGATGAATGGTGGAATACGGAGAAGTTGGTCAGAGGATTAAAGCCAACACTAAGGGAGGTCGTGGCACCTCAACAGATAGAGAGTTTCAATAAGGCAGTTGAAGTTTGCCGTATTACTGAATCGAGTCAAAATCATCGAGGAATGATGCCAGTAGCTTTGAGAACTGAGAGACCCCTACCGAGGCCGAGTCAAGAAGGAACCTCTTATGTTAATAAGAAGAGGAAGAGGCCTGGCTCTGGCAGAAAGATGAGAAAAGGGAACAGACGTGCAGAGGGGTTTGATATCACACGGAAGGCCAAGGAATGTGAGAAGTGCGGCAAGAATCATGGCGACAGGCCATGTTTATTTGGCCAAAATGTGTGCTATAGATGTGGGAGACCGGGACACTTTTCAAAGGAATGCCCACAAGGGGCAGAAGGGACGAGACAGTAGACCCAAGGCAGGGTGTTTGCCCTTACACAGGAAGAGGCTCGTAAGTCACTTGACATGATCCAAGGTATGATCACTGTTAATGATTGCCTTGTGTATGCCATGTTTGACTCAGGTGCTAGCCATTCCTTTATATCGCATGACTGTGTTGGGCGATTGGGTTTGACTGTTGATACCTTGCCATATGATATTGTTGTTTCTACTCCCACTAGTCCTAAAGTTGTGACTTCTAAAGCATGCCTGAATTGTGTGGTCTGTTATGAGCATTGCTGCACTGCCATTGACTTGATATGCATGCCTTTTTGTGATATTGATGTGATAATTGGTTTGAATTGGTTGTCTGCCAATAACATACTTCTAGATTGTGGTAAGAAAACATTAATATTACCCTCTAAGGAAGAAATCCCTAGAAAAGAAGTAAGTTTAAATTACATAACTGAAGCCGAAGCGAGTAGATGTTTACGGCATGGATGTCAGGGATATTTTGTATTCTTCTCGATTCGAGCAGAGGTAGAAGAAGGAATCGAAGAAATACCGGTAGTGAAAGACTTTCCGGAGGTATTTCCAACAGAGATCAGTGGAATTCCGCCTGAGCGAGAAGTGGAGTTCGCGATTGACCTTGTACCGGGACAGGACCAATATCCAAAGCTCCATATCGAATGGCTCCCAACGAAATGGTTGAGCTAAAGAGACAAATCGAGGAGCTGTTGGAGAAGGGTTTTATAAGACCAAGTGTATCTCCCTGGGGTGCTCCAGTACTCTTTGTGAAAAAGAAAGACGGTAGTCTGAGACTATGCATCGACTATAGGGAGCTAAACAAGGTGACGATAAAGAACAAATATCCTTTGTCACGGATCGATGATCTATTAGATCAACTGGCAGGAGCAACGGTATTCTCAAAGATCGATCTACGATCAGGATACCATCAACTGCGGATAAAGACGGGAGATGTTTCGAAGACTGCATTTAGGACCCGATACGGACACTATGAGTTCCTAGTGATGCCGTTTGGATTGACGAACGCACCTGCTATTTTCATGGACTACATGAACCGGATTTTTAGACCATACTTAGATCTGTTTGTGGTAGTTTTTATTGATGACATACTAGTGTACTCCAAAACTCAAGAAGAGCATGAGCAGCACTTGAGAATTGTGCTAAGTACACTGAAAGAGAAACAACTCTACGCCAAGCTCAGTAAATGTGAGTTTTGGTTAAAGGAAGTTAAATTCCTAGGCCATGTGATTAACCATGAAGGTGTGGCCGTAGATCCCAGTAAAGTTGAATCAGTACTGAACTGGGAGCAGCCTAAGACAGTTACAGAGATACAAAATTTCTTAGGGCTGGCAGGTTACTATAGGAGATTTATCCAGGACTTCTCTAGAATTGCCCAAGCGCTGACAAAGCTAACCAGAAAGAACCAGCAGTTCTCATGGGACGAGAAATGTGAGGCAAGTTTTCAGGAGCTGAAGCGAAGGCTAACCTCTACCCCAGTACTAGTTATCCCCGATCCGACACTACCATATGTAGTGTACACAGATGCTAGCAAACAGGGATTGGGATGTGTACTCATGCAGCAAGGGAGAGTTGTCACCTACGCCTCGCGCCAGTTAAAGTCTCACGAGGAGAATTACCCCACTCATGACCTAGAGCTTGCAGCCATAGTGTATGCCTTGAAGATATGGAGGCATTATCTGTATGGGGCAACTATAGAATTGTTCTGTGATCACAAGAGTCTCAAGTACCTGCAAGATCAGAAAGAACTTAATATGAGACAAAGAAGATGGATGGAGTTGCTGAAAGATTATGACTACCAGATCAAGTATCATCCAGGAAAGGCCAATGTAGTGGCTGATGCCTTGAGCAGAAAAGTGGTGCAGGTAGCCACCCTCATGATCAAAGAGGGTGATCTGTTAGAAGACATAAGGGACTGGGGTCCTATTTATCATATGCAGTTAACGGCAAATGATGTGGCTAATGAGCCATTAGTGCAGAGTACAACTGTTGATATAATAAAACAAATTAAAGGAGCTCAAAGAGGGGATCCTTTAGCAAAGACCCTTCGAGCTAAAGTCTTGGGCAACGAGACAAGAGATTTTGAGATCTCAACAGAGGGAGTGATAGAATTCAAAGGAAGATCGTATGTCCCTCCCGTAGATGATCTCAAGAAGCAGATTCTAGATGAGGCACATAAAAGCAAATATACGATTCATCCAGGAATGACCAAGATGTATCAAGACATCAAGTCATTGTTTTGGTGGCCTGGTATGAAACGAGATGTCACTGAGTACGTGACAAAGTGCCTTACGTGCCAGAAAGTGAAGACGGAACACCAGAAGCCGTCAGGATTTTTACAACCCCTTAATATTCCTGAATGGAAATGGGATAGTATCTCTATGGATTTCATAGTAGGACTACCTCGTACATCATCAGGATATGATGCAATATGGGTCATAGTTGACAGACTGACAAAGTCAGCCCATTTCCTGGCTATTAAAGTTAAATATTCGCCAGAAAAGTTAGCGAGGTTGTACATTAAAGAAATCGTAAGATTACATGGGGTTCCAGAATACATTGTGTCAGACAGGGATCCAAGATTCATGTCGAGATTCTGGAAAGCAGTGCAAGAAGCCATGGGCACGGTACTGAGTTTCAGTACAGCTTACCATCCGCAAACGGACGGACAAACAGAACGAACGATACAGACACTAGAAGATATGCTGAGAGCGTGCATTTTGGATTTCAAAGGGAGCTGGGATGAATATCTGCCTTTGGCAGAATTCGCGTACAACAACAGTTACCATTCCAGTATCCAAATGGCACCATACGAGGCATTATATGGAAGAAAGTGTAGATCCCTGCTTTGTTGGACCGAACTCGGAGAGAGAAAAGTTTGGGGTCCAGATATAGTGGATCGTACCTCTAAACAGATTAAACAGATCAAACAGAGGTTACTCACAGCTCAAAGCAGACAGAAGAGTTACGCTGATAGTAGGAGAAAGCCATTAGAGTTTGAGGTTGGGGACCATGTATTCCTGAAAGTATCTCCAACTACTGGAGTAGGACGATCCATTAAGGCAAGAAAGTTGACGCCTAAATATGTGGGACCATTCCAAATTCTCTCAAAAGTAGGACCAGTAGCCTATCGACTGGCCTTACCCCCAAATTTGAGTCAGTTACATAACGTCTTCCATGTTTCTCAATTAAAGAAGTACAATCCGGATCCAGAACATGTGCTAGAATATGATCAGATTGAACTAAAGAACAATCTGACATTTGAAGCAAGACCAGAACAAATAGTGGACCGGAGAGTCAAGCAGTTGAGGAACAAGGGAATTCCTTTGGTCAAAGTGATTTGGAAAGATTTAAATCAAGAAGAGGCCACATGGGAAAAGGAGGACGAAATGAGGAGCAAGTATCCAGAGCTCTTCACTTAAGGTATGTGTTAAAATTTTGAGGACGAAATTTATTTTAAGGGGGTAGAAATGTAACATCCCAAAATTTCTAACCTAGAAATAGGGAAATATGTCATACCCTGATATCTTTAGTATGATTAATGAAAGATTTAGGGCTGACCAAGGCCAGGTGAGATAAAAGATAGATAAACAGCATAACAATTGAAGTGAGAACTGAAAAAGGACCAAATTGTCATTTTTAAAATGATTGGTCTACAAAGGGCATTATCGTAATTAGTGCCCAGAAATCCTAAAAATTTCCAGTAAATCATGGAAAATAGAATTAATGCCGTAGAATGGTATTTGAGGTCTAGAAAGTAAATACAGGTTGAAAATAATTTATTAAAAATTATTTTAATTATTAATATTCTAGCTAAATTAAGGAAAATTAGCCAATGTTAATTATTAAAAATATTTAGAGATCTCAGAAAATTATGAAAATATAAAGGAAATTTATTTAGGAATTATGGAAATTTATAAAATTATTTCCAACCCTAAATGATGAGGAGGTTAGCTTTAATTGAATTTAAAGCTAAATTAATATTGGTAGATTTTCTGTTTTTACAGAAATGACAATTTAAGGAGTTATAGAGGGAGAAAAATTATGAAATTAATCAGAAAATACCCCTTTACTGAGACATAATTAATGGTGAGCTGATATAAGAATTTTGAGATACTAGAATTTTTCAGCTATCAGATAAAATAAACCAGTACTATATTAAGACTCAGTGGACTGTCTGGACAACAGGGGTGATAAAATTTCCTACAGATGGACAAGGACACATGTCACGCCTAAATTGGCCAAGAAAAGAAAAAAAAGAAAAAAAAGAAAAAGAAAAAGAAAATAATAAATCAAGATAGGTTAAAACCTAATTAGGTTTAAGTAAGATGATTAGGGTTAAGTCATCTTCCGTAGGATTGTGACATGTGGCAAACATGGTTCATTGGATGGCTAGGATTCAACCATCTACTTTTGAAAAGTCAAAAGTTTCTAGAAGGTTGATTAGCCAAGTTAATCAAGGGATTAAGAGAGTAAACCTTGATTAGAGCCTAATTAATCTTAATGGATAAGAAGAGATGACATAAGCCCTAATGACTCATCATCCAAGTGTCAACATATTAAGCTACCTAGCCTAAGATTTGTACATGTGGAAAGAGGTAAAAATTGGAGGGCTAAGATTAAGTCTTATGCAAGAAGGGCATATGTGGAATTAGTAAAATATGAAGCCTATAAATACCCCCTCACATGTTCATTTCATGCAAGACCTTTCAAGTAGGAAACCTCTTGCAATTTTGTGTAGAGAGAGAAAGAGGAGAATTCTAGTGAGAGAAAGTCATCTGGAAGCAAGGTAAGCTTCTAAAACTCTTCTATTTCAAGTTATAATGATGGTATGTTAGTTTTAGGCTATTTTAATGATGGTAGAAAGTCATTTTCCTAAGGGGAAGTGCTGCCCAAATTTTATCAAAATGATAGGGAATGGTTTAGATGAAGATTAAGCATGGTTAAAGGTTAAAGATTAAGTGGTTACATGTTAGTTTGGTTGAAAATCCTTTTCCCTACAAATATATATATGGTTCGGCCAAGCTAAGTCAATGGGAAGGGATTGGATTTTCATAAAACTAATATGATAAATGGATTCTACATGAAAAATTATGTAGGAAAGGCCCAAGAAAGTTCAAGAATCAAAGCTAGAAAAATAAACCCTAAAAATCAAGAAAAAGGGTTTAAAGGGTTATGTTAAGTTGTGAAGTTGCAATGATACTTAATGTTGTGTCATTGATTGCCTAATAGGCTATACATAACAAAGGGGCAAAGATCTAGTCAAGAGGAAAGAGTTCAAAAGGAAGGAAAGCATTCAAGGTAGCTTTTGCAATTCATTATATTAGAGTGTTACCTTACTTTGTATGATTATGGCTATGTGTTTTGCTAATCTGTTATGCTATGAGGTGGATGAGAATGTTATGTTATATGATGTTGCCTCCATGCAAATTATGCCTTGGCTTATGCTATGTTGAGTGCTATGAATGTTTATGATGATATGTCCTTGCCATAGCATGAACATAAAGTTAAAGTATGCATGCATGTAGCTTGATTTACAATGTATTGTGTGACCTTGATAATGTATGCAATTGCTACTAAGATTCCCCAAGAATCTTACCCCAATATTTAACAAACCCTAGGGCCTTCAACATCCAAGGGCAAAGGAAAGGAGTTGGCTCTTACTTGAAGAGGTAGTAAGCCATAGTAACTTTATATGGCTTTGAACCTTTCTATTTTGGAGGAATGTAATATGAAGCAGGCTTTATGTTTCTAGTAGTATGATTAAGGTTAGAGGTATACAAGTATGAGTAGAATGGTCCAAGCATGATTAGAAATAGCTAATATAGCTAAGGAGAGTATGCTATGATGTTAAGTGGTCAATTAAGTTAAGTTACCCTTCCAAAGGGGGTAAAAAGTCAACTAAAAGGGATCAAAGTTTGACCATTGACCATTTGAGTAAACGAGTGAGTTAGGTTTTGAAACTTTGGTGAGCGAAGAGATCTTATTTTTCTCTTTAAAAGGAGGGGTAGTTCGCCTAATTCCGATAACCGAGCAGAAAGTTATGCCTTTTCAAAGTTAGGCAAAAATAAAGTAAAAATCCGAAAATGACCAAATGAACAGTAACTTTTTCAAAGAAAATTGGGCTCGAATTCAAAGGAAATCAGTCCAGAAACTATTTTTCCTCAAAATTTTATCCAAAGAGATTTCCGTAGAATTTAGAATCACTCAATTTCAATTTTTCTACAATTAGTTATGAATTTTCAAAGTTTGTCACATTTTAAGGTGACAATGAATAGTAACCCGTAAATGAAAATTTTCAAACTTGATTTTTCATCATTTGTAGCCTTCAAAAGTGATTCCAAATGCTTCCGCAAGATAAGTTATTTGGTATAAACATAAGGTGTTACAAGCCCCACAACAACTTAAAAAGTTCAACCAGGAAGTGGAAGCCTGTCGGATTACTGAAAGTAACCTGAACCACCCTAGGAGGGACTTCTTCTAAACCAGAAGGACCAGCAACAAGGGGCGGACTAGAAGGGACTTCTTCCAGAGGAAATAAGAAGAGGCGAAAGCCTATGTTCTCCAAGAAGCCTAAGCGAGGAGGAGGAGTAAGGCAAGGAGGAAGGAGCACTACACGCTAGACCAAGGAATGTAGCACCTATGGTAAAAACCACAGAGATCGACCATGTTTGATGGGTCAAAATGTGTGCTTTCGATGTGGCAAGCCAAGACACTATATAAGGGAGTGCCCCCTTAATGTGGATGGCTCGAGGCCCCAAGCTCAAGGGAGGGTCTTTGCCCTCACAAGGGAAGAGGCTGATAAGTCACCTGAGATGATACAAGGTACGATTCAAGTTAATAATTACCTTGTGCATGCTATCTTTGACTCAGGTGCTAGCTACTCCTTTGTTTCATATGAATGTGTGAAGCACATAGGCCTTGCTGTTAACACATTATTATATGATCTATGTGTGGCTACTCCTACAGGCACTAAAGTTTATACATCTAATGTTTGCCTAAATTGTATTGTCTAGTATGGCCATTGTTACACTACACTTGACCTAATATGTATGCCTTTTCATGAGATTAATGTGATACTTAGTCTGAATTGGCTGTCTACCCATAATATACTCCTTGACTGTAAGAATAGGACTTTGATTTTTCCTCCTCATAAGCTAACCCCTCGTACCGTAATGAAACTGAAATTGATTATGGGAGCCCAAGCCGAGGATTGCCTAAGACATGGCTATCAGGGGTACGTGGTATTCTTCTATGTACATGCAGAAGTGGAAGAAGGCATAACAGAGATACCCGTGGTATGCGATTTTTTGGAAGTCTTTTCGACGGAAATTAACGGGTTACCTCCGGAGTGAGAGGTAAAGTTTGCAATTGACCTGGTACCTAGAGCAGGGCCAATGAAAATCGCCTTGACTTGTCTTTGCTTACACCTTGGTGCCAAATTCAAAATTAATCCAAGGATTGTACTATAGGCACAACCTCGGGTCGTTTCACTTGTGGAGCCGAAATTAAGATCCTAGATTAACTAAATGCCATGGTTATGCAAATTAAGCTGGAAAAGGTTGGAGGTTTTCATTGACACTTGTAATTAAGATAAAATGCAATAGAATGTAAATGTATTTTTGAATTTTGGGAGATTAAGATGAAATGGATGGAAATCAAGTACTGAATCAATTGATAAAACCTCTTGAAAATGGAATCTTGGCAATCATAGTTCTCTTAAGATGTGGGAGTTTTATAAATTCATTAGGTTTTCTTGATAACAACCTCAATAACTCATTGAGTCCAATGCTTACATTAATGAACTCATTAATGAAAACATTGTTAAGCTTCCCTAATGTGTAATTAAGAATGATTAATGCAAAAGGTTCAATGTAACAGAAAATCAACTCATCATCAAAACATGACCATGCAAGATGAAGAGAATCAATAAAGCTACAAAGAACATATATGTAACTACATATATTGAAACATGAAATCCAACATTAACCAATCTAACTACAAATATGAATCATCAACTAATGATTACATATCAATCAAAGTCTTCCACTAAGAATTTACAAATCCTAGACCTAGGAATTCATAATTACATAGTTAAAACTAAGATGAAACTGAAACTCCCCTTTTATGCTCTTAGAACTCATGCTAATCATCCATCTTCAAGAGCTGGAGGAAGCCTAGCCACTCATGGTGTGCAGAAACATCTCCATTGAAGTTGACTCAGTGTTGCCCATGAATGAAGGTGACAGTGGAAGTTGAGGGATTAGGGTTTTGGTGGGAGAGATGAGAGAAGATGAAGAGAAAAACGTGAATGGTGGCTAAATATCCGTGTCTGACCTCCTTCATACCGAAAATAGGGTTTCTAACCCTAATATGACGTGTCTGGGTCAGTTCATGGAAGTGGGCAAGTCAAATTTTCCCAGAATGGTCGGGTCTGATTGTGCTGATACGAGGGGTTCGCCACGGCGAAGGGTAGGTTCGCCGCAGCGAACCATAGCAGAGAGTTTCATTCTTGAATGCAGACGTTCGCCGCGGCGAAGGCAGAAGTGTGCCGTGGCGAACCATGGTAGAGGCTCCTCTTTTTGCTCTTTGTGCCTTGAGTCTTTAACCTTGGCTCCAATCTCAGGTGTCCTACACTGAAAAGCAACAATTGTCCTAGAAATTAATTGAATACAATTAATAACTAATTATGATGATTTTACCCTAAAAAAGACACTAACTCAATGTATGGACTCTCAACCTAAAATAAGCTCAATTATAGCCAAAAAAGCAAGAAAATGCAACAAAACCATAGATGATGTAATAAAAAGATAAGAATAATTTGAGCTCAATCAGCCGATTTCCAAAGCCCCATATCGTATGGCTCCAAATGAAATGGCAGAGTTAAAGAAGCAATTAGAGGATCTATTAGAAAAGAATTTTATCTGACCCAGTGTGTCACCATAGGGAGCACCCATCTTGTTCGTTCGTAAGAAGGACAGTAGCCTAAGGTTATGCATTGATTACCAGGAGCTTAACAAAGTGACGATTAAAAACAAGTACCCACTACCTATAATAGACGATTTGCTAGACCAATTAGCTAGTGCCACAGTGTTCTCCAAGATTGACTTGAGATCAGGTTACCACCAACTAAGGATTAAAGCAGAGGACATTCCGAAGACCGCTTTTTGAACACGGTATGGGTACTACGAAGTTCTTGGTAATGCCCTTCGGACTAATGAATGCCCCTGTGATTTTCATGGATTACATGAACAGGATCTTTCTACCATATCTAGATCAGTTTGTGGTGGTTTTCATTGATGATATCTTAGTATATTCCAAGTCACCAGCGGAGCATGAACAACATTTACGAATCACTCTAAGTATTTTAAAGGAGAAACGGCTACATTCCAAACTCAGCAAGTGTGAGTTTTGGCTGAATGAAGTAAAGTTCTTGGGTCATGTGATTACCCAAGATGGAGTAGTAGTAGATCCCAGTAAGGTGGAAGCAGTTTTGAACTGGGAGCAACTAAAAACAGTAACAAAAATACAAACCTTTCTGGGATTGGCAGGTTACTATAGAAGATTTATTAGAGATTTTTCGAGAATTGCACAGCCCCTAACTAAACTTACACGTAAGAACCAGTAATTTGTATGGGATAATAAGTGTGAGGCTAGCTTCCAAGAGCTTAAATAAAGGTTGACCTCAACCCTTGTGCTGATAATTCCCAATCCAACCCTACCGTATGTTGTATATACCGATGCTAGCAAGCAAGGATTGGGGTGTGTATTAATGCAGCAAGGATGAGTAGTCGCCTACGCCTGATGACAGTTAAAGTCTCATGAAAAGAATTATCCCACTCATGACTTAGAATTAGCTGCAATAGTTTATGCCTTAAAAATCTGGAGGCATTATCTATATGGGGCAACCCTTGAACTATATTGTGACCACAAAAGTCTTAAGTACCTGCAAGATCAAAAAGAACTAAACATGAGACAACAGCGATGGATGGAGTTGCTCAAGGATTATGATTACCAGATAAAATACCATCCAGGCAAGGCTAATGTGGTAGCTGATGCCTTAAGCCGAAAGGTAGTACAAGTAGCGTTCCTAATGATTCAGGAACGGAAACTCATCGAAGATTGAGAGATTGGGAACCTTTGTCTAATATAAAACTAATGACCCAGAAAGTAGAAGTGATGAGAGTAGGAGCCCAGTTGATAGAACAAATCAAAGAGGCCCAGAAGAGCGATCCGGTAGCTGATACACTTTGGATTAAGCTAACAAAAGCTGAGGATGATGCGATTGAGGTGTCACTAGATGGAATATTGAAGTATAAGGAACGAGTATATGTTCTGGAGTCCATCATGCAACAACTATTGGAGGAAGCACATAAGAGTAAATATATGATACACCCGGGAATGACGAAGATGTACCAAGACCTTCGATGTATATTTTGGTGGCCTAGCATGAAGAAGGACATAACAGAGTATGTATCTAAATGCCTCACTTGCCAGAAGGTCAAAACAGAGCATTAGAGACCATCAGGGCCTTTACATCCTCTAAATATTCCGGAATGGAAATGGGATAGTATCTCCATGGATTTTATCATGGGGTTACCCTATACCTCATCTGGATATGACGCGATATGGGTGATTATTGATCGATTAACCAAGTCTATCCATTTTCTGGCAATGAAGAAAGACTACCAACCAGAAAAACTTGCCAAGTTATATATCAAAGAAATTGTAAGATTACATGGAGTGCCAAAGTCGATTGTATCTGACCGAGATCCTCGATTTCTATCCCGATTCTAGAAGGCACTGCATCAAGCGATGGGCACCAAGCTGAGCTTCAGTACAGCGTATCACCCACAGACAGACGGTCAAACAGAGTGAACCATACAGACACTGGAAGATATGCTGAGAGCTTGTGTATTGGATTTCAAACGTAACTGGGATGACTATCTGCCATTAGCAGAATTTGCTTACAATAACAGTTATCACTCCAATATATAGATGGCTCCATATGAAGTGTTGTACGGTCGCAAGTGCAGATCCCCACTGTGTTAGACAGAATTAGGGGAGTGAAAGCTATATAGGCCAGACCTAGTCAAGCAAACAACTGAGAGGATAAGGTCGATTAGACAGAAACTGCTCACGGCCCAAAGCAGATAGAAAAGTTATATGGATGTTCAGTGAAAGTCTTTGACCTTTAATATAGGAGACCATGTGTTCTTGAAAGTGTCTCTAACAACGGGAGTAGGAAGGTCTTTGAAATCGAAGAAATTGTCACCAAAATACATTGGACCTTTCCAGATTCTGTCGAAAGTAGGACCGATGGCATATAAAGTAGCCCTACCCCCGAATCTTAGTCAAATACATGATGTCTTCCATGTATCCCAGCTAAAGAAGTATCAGCCAGATCCCTCTTATGTTTTGGAATATGAAGATATCGCACTGCGAGATGACCTAACTTGGGAGATCAAACCAGTAAAGATCATTGATCGTCAAGTAAAACAGCTGCGGCAGAAATCTATCCCAATGGTTAAAGTCATCTGGGAGAATCTGGCACAAGAAGAAGCAACCTGGGAGAAGGAAGACGACATGAAAGATAATTATCCCGAGCTCTTCAAATAAGGTATATTTTAAATTTCGAGGACGAAATTTATTTTAAAGGGGAGGGAAATGTAACATCCCAAAATTTACAACCCTAGTAATGGGAATGTGTGAAATGAGATATGATTGATAAGCATAAAATATGAGTAAAGCATGAAAACCCAAAATGGGACAAAACCGACTTTATCGGGTCCCTAGGGGCAAAACGGTAATTTTAAGAAAAGTTCTCAAAATTTTGCTAAAAATAGAAAAAGGTGGAATTAGGGGTTTTTGAGTCACCTATGATGTTTTGGGACTGAGAATAGCCCAAAATAAATTTTGGTGAAAATTCCCAAAAAAATAATTATTTTTAGGAAAATAGGGGAAAATAAAGGGGAATTAAAGTGATATAATTATTTTAATTACCTAAGGACTCCAAAAATTAAAGCAAAAATATGGATACACTACCTAGGAATATATATGAACTTATAAAATTGTTTCCAAGCATTGAAAATGCAGGAAATAATTTATGGAGAATTTATTTCTGAATTCCTATCGGTATAGACCCGATTTTGGAGAAAATGTGAAATAAATATCTAGAGGTCTTGAAAAATTCCCAAAACTTCCAAATCATACTTTTGGAATAAGTATGGATTTATCATGAAAATAAATGGAATTGTTGAAGTCCTTAGCTATTTTTCCCTAATAGGGGGCAAGAAATTGGGTATTGTGGGACCAAATAATTTTTAAAATTACCCTAACCAATTCCGTTACTTCCTAATCAGTTTTTACCACTTAGTTAGCATCCAACAAGGCCCAAATTTGTGCTCATCTTGACCAGGACAGGTGGCTTGTGTGCTGGGTAAATTTTCAACCATTGGATCAACTCTCTTGGAAAGTGAGTCAAAGCATGTGTGGCTAGGATTTGTTCTTCATTTTGGCCGACCTTTGCACTTAATTTGGGGCAGAAATAGCTGCCCAAGTACAGGTTTTTGGGCAGCAAATGAAGTCTATAAATACCTCCACAAGGCACTCAAAATTCAGACAGAATTGGGACAATAGAGGGGAGGTTCTGCACAATTTTCTTCTTGGCTTCCAAACACTCTTCAAACCACTTCCAATCCAAGGTTAATCATCAAGCTTTAATCCAAGACTCCTTAAGGTATGTTTAGGCTTTAATTTGATGCTTTTTCAATGGCCAAACTATGACAAAATTGAGGAAGAAGTGTTGCTCTATTTCTTTTTGCTGAAAGTCCTAGGAGTGGATAGTAACTTGAATTATGAGCTTGTGTTATTGTGTTTGGTGCTGTTTTGGAATGGATTATGGAAAGAAAACCTCTTAGGGTGCAAGAAAAATGTTTCATCCCAACCAAGAACTCAAGAATAGGAATGGATTCCATGTGTTTTAATGGTTCCAATGAAATTGAAATGTGATTTTGGTGTAGGTTGTGCCATGGAAGTATGTTTTAATTCATTGAAATCAAATGTGGAAATTTAGGAACCAAAAGGGGTGTGTTTGTCCATTTTGGAATTCAAGGACTTAAGGTTGGATTTTGATGGTTTTGATGCTTTCATTGAGTTCTTTGGGTACTTTTGTGTAGGGATATATGGAGGAATTGGATTTGGAAGCATTAAAAATCAAAGTTGGAAATTTTAACATCTACCTTATGAAATTCATTTCTGTTTTGACCAGAACTTAAAGAAGGGATTAGATTTTGTAAAATTTTATTTGATATTTGAATTCTACATGAAAAACCATGTAGGATTGGCCAAGGAGGTTTCTTGAATCAAAAGGAAAACAATGAGGCCAAAAATCAAAAGAAAAAGGGTTTAATGTTTAAGTAATAGGGAATGTGTTTGAATAATTGTTGAATGATTGGCATTGGTGTTGGTTTGATAGGTACCTTGCCAAATCCTCAAGAAAACATCTTGAACTTAAAGGAAATCAAGGACCCAGTGCCAAAAGGTAGCATTGAATTAAACTTTGATTGTTTTCTTGCTTACATTGATGTGTTAATGTGAATGTGTGCAATGTGTGCCATGATGTGACTAAGCTTTATTGCAAATGTTAATTGCAATGTTTGAATTATGTTGCCTTGGCATTATGTCCATTGAATATGTGTATGATAGCTTACTTTCCATGGCATAAAAGCATGAACATATAAACAAGATAAATGCACAAAAGCATTACACGTAGTGTTTGCAGGAATGCATGATAATTGTGATTCTGTGCTACTGGGATTTCTTTGAAATCTCACTCTTATGTTTAACACCACCTAGGAGGGAGTTCAAGAAAGGGAAGGAAATTGTCCCAGAGGCCTAATGAACAATTAATGTACTCTAGCATAAATTTTGGAACTTGTTAGGTAATATTATGACTTTGGAAATGTTTGTTGGATAAAAGCTCCCAAGGGGAGCCAAGCATGTATGCCTATGTTTAAACATGTGAAAGCATAGTAGAATGTATGTTCAAGCTTGTCTTAAGCCCCAAATGATTAAGGATGGGTAAAAGGTTATGAAAGAGCCAATACAAAGGTAATTAGGGGATAACCTTTGACTAAAAAGGACCAAACTTGGTGCATACAAAATAAATAGCAAATGTTCGAATCTGGATTTGAAATTTGGCAGACTAATAGATCATATTGTTAGCTTTAAATGAAGTGGTAGATCATTAAATTTGGAATTTTGTAGACAGATTTATGCCCTTTAAAGTTGGGCAAAAATACTGAAAATTTCAGAATTTACCAAATGAATAGTACATAATTGCATGGAAATTGGTATTGATCTGTGAGAAATTGATACCTGTAAATATTTTTTCTATGTAGAACATTTCATAAGCTTCACGTGAGACTTAGAACCACTCTGTTTTGATTTTTTTACATTTAGTTATGATTTTTCAAAATTGACCCGATTTTTAGGGGTTACATGAATAGTAACCGAAATCAAAAATTTAAATCTTGGTTTTTACCTACTTTGAGCGTCGTGTAATAATTCCAAACAGTTCTAAAGGATGTATAATGGGGTTTAAAATCAAGGTGTGACAATAAACTCTCATTAATGCCATGCAAATATCTCAACCACCATAATTGATCAGATGCTATGTGTTAGAAGCTTAAGCCTCCTTATAATCTCTCTCCTAATTAAGTAATTCCAAATGTAATTAATTACCAAAAGTCAATATCCTCTCTATTTAAGGCTTGACACTTGGCAACTTTAATTACTATCCATTGGTGGCTTGGCAAGTGGCAACTTGTGGGCTAAGTAAAGTGCAAGACTCTAATCTTTACTTTATCGGTGCACTTTCATTCTGGGTTTAACTTCTTTTCTATAATTATAGTATTTTGGCCTCTCTAATTATTTTTTGTCAGATTTATAAATTATTCTTCTCATTTTTCTATTTCCAAAATGCCCTCTTTATCTCGATCTTGAATTCCCACTAATTGAATAAAAAGGAAAAATTATTTTCCTCTTCTTTAGTGATTTTTCCATTTTTATGAATAATTAGGAAAAATCCTAGATATTTGAGGGTCTCCTTTAAATTTCATAATCTCTTATAATTCCCTGGGGCATCATAGAAATTTTCTTGAGATTTTATTCTCCTTCCAAATATTTATTTAGAATTTTCCAAGTAAAGGCCCTTAAATTAGCCTAAATCACCCTTAAATTCCTTTGTAATTTCTCCAAGGGTGATTTGGTCATAAAACTAATTATATAACCTCATATAATTATCAAGGAATATTATCATTAATTTTTCTAAATTTTCTAAGGCTTGGAAATATTTTTTCATAATTATTTTTGACCAATTTTTCTTAATTAGTCAAACCTTCATAATTGCCTTAGAAAATCATAATAATTATTTTCCATCATAAATCTTCTATTTCTCCTTAGCCTTTTTTGCCCTTGAATATTTAAAGCGTATCTTATTGGAGAAGTTTAGGATACTTTTCTTTTATCTCAGTCTCCATCTCCCACTTAACTTATTCTAGTGTAAGACCTTTCTAGACAACTGCAACCAGGAGAATCTCCTTGTTTCTTAGCTGTTTGACTTTCTTATCAATGATTCACTCTAGTTTGACCTCAAAAGACAGGTCGTCTCAGAGCATAATGTCATCATAGCTTATGACGTGTCAGGTCTGGATGTTACTTCTTCAATTTGGAGACATGGAAGACATCATGAATTTGACTTAAATTCGGGGGAAGGACAACTTGTAAGCTACTAGTCTTGCTTTGGACAAAATTTAAAACAGTCCAACATACTTCGGACTCAATTTCTTAATCTTTAGGGATCAACGAACTTCCATCGTTGGTGACACTTTGAGGAAAACATGGTCCCCGATCTCAACTCTAACAGTCTCCTTCTAGTATCTACATAGCTCTTCTGTCTACCTTGAATTGTTAGGAGTCTTTACTGAACCTTAACTTGCTGGGAGGTCTGGTCTACTATATCAGGACCATAAATACTTCTTTCACTAAGCTCTGTCCAGTATAAGGGGGGTCTATTCTTCCCCTCGTAGAGTGCTTCATATGGCACCATTCGAGTACTTGAATGGAAATTGTGACTGCAGGTGCATTCAGCTAACGGTAAGTATGTGTCCCAGTTACCATCGAAATCAGCATACATGTTTGTAGCATATCTTCTAACATCTATATCATTCTTTCAATCTGCCCATCCCTTTATGGATGGTAAGCTATACTGGATCTGAGAGTATTGTCCATTTCTTTCAGTAAGTACCTCTAAAACCTTGAGTAAATCTCAAGTCTCGGTCTAAAACAATACTACTTGGGACACTAAACAACTTAATAACTCCCTTAACTTTACCTTCCATTTCTGTGAGACTTGGTGCATTCTTGCTAAAATAGCTAACATTTCTGGCCTTTGCACACTCTTACTGTACTTCCCAAGGTCACCCTTCCTTGGGCTACTCTCGCCTGAGCACACTTAATTGAATAGTACTGATGGGAATCTGAGGCACTAATACTGATAGGCTCAACCCTGGTACTTTGCTGTCTTAGGCCCTTCTTGTTCTATCTTTGGTCAGGTCTTTTCAGCTTACATTCTTGACTCTAGCCTCATCTTAAGGATCTACTTGTCAATACTCAGTTCGTCTCTACATCATAAGGGTTCTTCCTATATCTCGACCTTGCCTGAATGTCTCTTCTTCAAGTGTTACAGCTCCAATTCTTCTAACTTTGGCTTTCCACTATTAACCGAAAGGAAATTTAGCCCAGCTTAATCAATGATAAGGTTGTCTGGAAGGAAGTCATGGGTACTCTCTCAGTACTAGTTTACAACTGAAGGATGTTTCCTTATCTCTAACATATCCCTAGTCCTCGTCTTCCCAAAGAGGTACTATACTCTTACTCTTATAGCTCAGCTACTTCCTTTAGGCTCGATCTACCGTGACCTCAGGAGCTACTACGCTCTACCATAAGCCTCTTTAGGATCCTTATAACCCTGGAATGGTATCGATAGTCTGAGCTATATTAAGATCTCTAGGAGACTCTAGATCATAGGATTAAGTAAAGTCACCTCTATTTAGCTGGTCACTTAACTAATAATTCCCCAAAACTGTTCCAAGAACCAATACCATCTCTTAAGCCTCATGAAAATTCCCTAATCCACCTACTGT
>NW_021632038.1:0-87339 GCF_004799145.2 Neltuma alba | reverse complement strand
TACACCTCATATTATGCAGCTGATACACCATGCCAACATGAAAAGCAAACCTTCTCCACAGACGCTGCGTTAGATCTACTAGTAAGCTATGAAGTTGAACCTTTTGTCTCTCTCCACCTTCTTTATTGACTTTGCAAATACCTTTGCTTACTTATGATCCCTCTTGGTGCTTCAGCTGTAAGAAATGGAGTTCTTATTGGTCCAAAGGTAATTATCTAGAGATCATTTTTTTACTCGGTTTAAGACAGTTTAGTTCATGAAATTGAATGTCGTCTTTAAGACTTTTTTTGTAGCCAAAGCCTGAGGCGCTACTTCAAGGAGGTTGGTTTAATAACTTACTGGTTTAAAGGGTGGATGGCTTAAAGTTATCACTAAGGCGGTGTTTGGTATCCAGGCATTTTAATTTTCCAAGTTCTTTAAACGTATTTAAATGATAAATATAAAATATTGGATCTATATTATACCCGAAATGCTCCAAACATTTAAAGAACTATATGCCAAACGTCACCCAAATGGGTTTATATTTCTATAGTAAAAACCAAGTAAAATCTGGATTGGGTTAATATTTTTCGGGCTTATAGGGTTGACTCCCTCAAAATAATTAACTTTGGGGTCACAAATTCATTATTTGTCCCGAACTGGTTCAATTTGAGAAAGAAATTGAGAAGTTAAATAATTTTGCAGGCTGCCTCGGACTGGCTCTATGTCTATCCACGAGGAATTCAAGAGCTACTACAATACACAAAGGACAAATTTAACAATCCTGTCGTTTACATAACGGAAAATGGTAAGATTAGCCACTACTTTCCCTCTGACCGTAAAGGCTTGGATTGGATCTTTACCCAGTCACACCTCCACTGTCTTGTTCTCCTCCTCATCAGATTTCTTTGTTATATTCATAGGAATTGACGAGGCCAATGATGGTAAAAGGACTCTTGATGACAAAATGAGGATGGACTACTTCAGAAGCCACCTTCTGTATGTTCAAAGGGCCATCAGGTAAGTGCAAAAATAAATCAGTTCAGTTGCAACCTAAGAAACACGCACATAAAATACAACACAGTAAGATACCAAGTGTTCAGACACAATTATAGGCACATATATAAAAGAAATTACAAAAACTCATTGAATTGGATATTTTAGGTGTTGGAATTCATTTGCTCACCTACCTTTTGACTTTCTTTTTATTGACCCATTGTTCTCTCTTGTTAACTTCTTGTGTTCAGAATCAGATGTAATTTGAAGTATTGTGTTTGTATTTTCCTATACAAGTGTCTTACACAAAACTAAACATATGCAAGTTTGTAGTTTTGATGCTTCCTCTTTCCTTTACTTCGAATTTTTGTCAGGAATGGTGTTAGGGTGAAGGGCTACTTTGCATGGTCATTCTTGGACAATTTCGAGTGGACTGCCGGATACACTGTTCGCTTCGGAATGGTGTATGTAGACTACAAAAACGGGTTGAGAAGGTATCGTAAAAGATCGGCTTTATGGTTCAAAGTTTTTCTCCGCGGATGAAATGTTATGATCAGGCCATAAGCAGGGCCACTATATATACATTTGATATCTAACAATTGGTCCTAATATTAAGGCTTCATTGTTATGTGGAGGGAAGTTCATGCCTTTCCTTGATCTGTTTCTGTACTTTGTGGTCCATTGGCCACCCCTTAACATGATCAGACCTGAGTTGATCTGTTAGTAATAGTTGACGTTGAGACTTTTCAGCATTATGAATGCGGCTACAAGTGCTACCTCTTACATGAACTCAAACCCTCAAACCCGAGACTTTATACTTAAACGGTCTCAGTTCCCTTTGCTAGAACCCATGCCGATGTGTCTTTATAGCCTATTTAACTTAGGCAAATAACCAAGGTTGTTTATGATTCCTTAAAGATAAAGTTTGCTATTGGGCTGTTATGCCATATCGCCAAAGCGGTTGGGGAATTAAGGCGTATGACCTTCCCCGTTGCAAGAATTAAGCCAAAATTATGAGATGCATTCAATGGAGGATAAAGCTTTGTGAACTAGTACAACTGAGTTGGCACCAATGGTTTTGTAATCTAGTTGCATGAAAGGCTATCTGTAAGAGGTTAGGAGTTTAATTTCACTTATAGTATTGAGAGGGTGTTTGGCAACATCAAAAAGTGTTTTTAAAATGTATTTTTTTTACAAAATGAGGTAAACTCCTTCATATATTTATTCTGTATACTATAAAAATATTTTTAAAACTATGATTTGGTTTCTATCTAAACATTCCTTTACTCATAAGTGACCTCTCTCTAAATTCAAAGATTAAAAGGAAAAAAGTGAAACTGCGTTAACACTAGCTTGAGCATGAATCTAAAGTAGCCCATGTTTAGTCTCAAGATTTATGTTCGTCCCAAAAAAAAAAAATGCAAGTCTCGTCATTTCACTTGTTTGTGAATTTATTAAGTTGATTCTAAACTTGTGTGTATTTTCTTCTACTTTCCCCCTAATGAAATTCGAAACTCAAGAAGTCTATAAATTTGTTTGCACAAATGACAAAATAAATATGCTATTCGACCTTAATTAATTTATAAAAAATTTATTTAACTTACAGATATACTACCTCCAAATTTATTTATAAGACATTGTTTGTAAATTATAAATCAGGTTTTATAATTAGAACCGGTAGTATTATTTGGTGAGTTTTTAATCTCTTAAAATTTCAAGACAATATGTCTAGCTAAATTTAAATGTCTTTTTTTTCCTAAAGTATCTATGCTTTTTTTGGGGGGGTTAAATCATAAATTTTCCCTAAAAGATACTTAATTTTTTTATTGGCATAATGTTCCTTTCGAAATTTAAAAAATGATGTGAAGTTACTTCATATAAAATAACATTTGATATAAAGTTTTTAGAGTTATTAATGTTCAAATAGCACTTTGCTCAAATAGATACAGGAGATTGATTTTTAGTTTCTGGTTTTTGTTGTTGTTAGTTTTTTTTTCCAGCTTATAAAAAAAAGTTATTAATGTTCAAATCGTCAGTGGAGAAAAATCCAACAATCTATTATCAATCAATTTTTCGATTCATGTCTGGGAAAAATTCCTATTAATTTAATAAATGAATTATGACAGTCAAAGCTTTACAAAGGTGTCTTCTTTATGTCTATGTAGCTGTTTAGATTAGTTGTGAAATAAGTATGCGAAATGAGCATAAAAGCAAAAACACTTATTATAAATTGATTCAAGCACCAATTTGAATTAGTTTATTTTAAGTAATTTTACACTGTTATGCGTGAAACATTATCTAATAAAGATAAAATAACTTTTTTAAAAAAATTTGATTCTAGGGTTTTCCAGACATGCCATAAAGTGGACCAAAAAATAATCTCGAAGTAGGGCACCGGCAGGACCTCGTTCCCATAATATCTTTGAAAAAATAAAAAGAAGACAATATATATTGAATTCCGGGTCTCTGACTTTGTGTCAGAAGGATATCTTTAAAATAAGAGATTTCTTGAAAATAAAAGATCTTTGTTTCTTTAAAATAAGAGATTTCTTGAAAATAAAAGATCTTTGTTTGAGTTTTTGAGGATGTTATTTTTTTCCCCTTAAAAAAGTCCCCATCTCTGTAAGAGGCAGCCTGGCAAGTCCCCATGGCATATATGCACGGTTCGCATGCACCACTTTTTATTTTAGGAGAATTACAATCAAATTTTAAGAAAGAGGTTTAATTGCTTTAAAATTTATTGACAATTAAAAGATATGCAATAACAAGCTTTAGGGTAAGAATGACAACATGTTTATGATGGTTACTTGTTAGGTGAATTAAGGACCCGCTTAGTTTAATTGCAGTTTGCTTTTACAATACACTGCAGTGCAATACAGTAGGTTGCAATGCAATTTTGATTACTGATGATCTGTTTGGCATATTATAAAGAAAACATGGTAGATGATATTTATTATTTTCAATAAAACAAATAAAATTTATGAAATGACCCTTTTATCCCTTGACCAAAAAACAATCCTTCCCTTACCGAATGTTTCTTCCTCGACAAGACTGCTGATAAAATGCACACAACCTTCATTTCACTAGCTATTGAATTCATTATCATAACGGACTGAAACCATTAAAGCCAATGATAAAATCATTGATTAAGGCCACTATCATCATCATCAAAATTTTTACATCGTCATCAACCCAAATGAAAGATACTGTTTATAAAGTAAGAGACATTTGAATCAAAGAAGATAAGGGAAATAAAAAAACAAATATGGAAAGCAAGGATATGAAATAGAAAAAGAATTAGATTTGAAAACCCAAACAACACGCAGATCGAAGAATGTAGAGACAAGATCATCATTGGATGGATGGGAAGGCAGAGATATGAGATTTTTGAAGGAAGGATGTTGGAGGCTGATGATATAGCAAGAGGAGAATAAACCGGGGGTCATGACGAATGCAAAGCATAGGGGCAGAAATGGGGTAGAGACAGTGGTGGTGCTAGGTGTCGAGTACGACGGTGTTCATGGTGGTTAGGTCATCAGTGGTAGCGGGTGCTAGGTGTGGCAGAGGTGTCCACAATGGTTAGCGTCATGGTGGGTGCTGGGTGCAACAACATTCATGGCGGTCAGCTGCAACGGAGGGTGGGTGATAAAGAATGAAGGGGACTACTGAAACAAATAGAGGGCAAATGTGACTTTTTCAAATATGCATTGGATGGTAATGAGTATTCACATGGAGGAGGTATGAATGAGGATTATCAATTTTTTGGTAATTATCATTATCATGGTAAATCCTATTACCAAATTAAAAAGCAACCAAACATTCTCTTCTTAGTAATGTAATGTTAATTGCCATTACATGCATGCAATAAAATTGAACTAAACGGGCTTTAAGTCTTCAAAGTCTACCAAATTCTGGGCTAATACTTACCCTCTAACTTTAAAAAAATATTTACAAAAATGCTTATATACCATTCACTAAAAGCATTGATGATCATAAATGAATTCACAACTTCATGGGGTTATAGGCTAAATTTTTAGAAATTTAACCAATTTTTTGGCAGGGGACTTTTGAGATTATCAATACATTATTAATGCATCAATACATGTTATAGATTTCTTAGTAGCATGTTGCATTTTAATAGAGCATAAAACTTACAATTAATTTATCAGATTATCCTCGATATATGATGATCCAAATTTTTTAGTCCATGAGATTTTTAAATAATTTGAAAAAAAGAAGAAGAACTGCAATATCCCTGATAAATTATTCCATCACACCCATCCATAACAACTTTAGGGGTGTTAGGGCGAGATGAAAAATATTTTTAAAAAATACTTTCACACATATGTAGACAATTTTTTTTTATACTGTTACTTTTTACTACCTCCGGTCCTAATTATAAGAGTTGGTTGACTAATTTGAAGAGATTAAAAAAATAAATTAAGTTAGTTATTTGTAATAAATAGTTATATTGGCTTGAACTGCTATTGTTAGAAGGACTATTTCAAGGAAAAATATATAAATAGAAGAAACAAAGTAAATTGAAATCTTATATTTAGGACCAAAATAAAAATCAAATAAATTCTTATATTAAGGATCGATATAGTATATCATAAAATTATTTTTAAATTATGTTATTTAAAAAACCCTTAAAAGGCACACGTCAATACTTTATTTCGTGTGGGACCCATCAATAATAACTCGCGGTCCCATTTTCTTCAGTCTCCAATTTGAGGGCCCTATTCCCTCCGCTCTCATCATTAAGTTTCCGGTCTTTACTCTTCTGGTCTCTGGATTGGGCAGGAAAACTTTGAGATATTACAATTTTCAGGCATTTTTTACTAAATAAAATATCAATTTTTATTATTTATACTCTCGAATCCTTCCAATTCAAAATATGAGTATCAAATAATAATTAAATTACATAACTCAAAAAGTTGATTAAAGATAATAAATATATATTCTTCTAATCCTTAATATATGACTTAATTGTTAAATTAATTTTGGTCATAAATATAAAACATATTTCTCATATTTATCAATTTTTTTAAATTACTGTCATGGATATTCTCTCAACCACAATCAAGTAAGTGAGGGAAAAAGGATATTAAGAAAGATGATTATGGTATTTTAGAAAAAACATGTCATATTTGTTATAATTAACTAACTTATCTAACTTCTTTAATAGAATCAAATTAATTAAATAGGTCTTACATTAAGGATTAGAGGAGTATAAAATGTAACTTGGATAAGTAAGAGAGAAAATGAGTAAAAAAGAGATGATAGAGTGATTGGGGAAAAAAAAGAGATGAGAAATATTTATAATTAATTTTGTGTGAAAATAACAAAAATAAATTAAATGATCACACAAATCCAAATCATACCCTTAAAAAAAAAATAAGGCCGTTCAAAAATTCGATGCTTTTTGTTAAAGAAGAGATTTAATAATTTTATTTTGAATTTAAAGTAGTAATTTATAAATGCTGTATTTTCCTGTAAATTTAATATTATGTCTAAAACAAAATATTTTTTCCTTCAAATTTAATATTTATATCTTTATTCATCTATCTATGTGATTCTTTAACGCCAAATATCAATGAAATTTTAAATAATATGACACGTTTCACCCATTAACAAACAATACTCCCTTCATTTTTATATACAAAGTAATTTTTAACTCATTTATTAAAATAAAAAAGTTTTATTAAATTGAGTTGATGTTCATAAAAGGAAAAATAGCAAATAAAGACTTTCTAATATGTGAAATTGTGATTTGTGACTCTCAATTTGAAAAATAGCAAATAAAAACCCAGTTTCATATTGCAAATATGAATTATTGGTGAAATATATGAAATGCCCCTCAGCCAAGTTAAGATTTGGTTTACTAAAGTTGTCATTTGCTAAAGTAAACTTATCATTTTCTATAGTCAATTTGTCATTTGGCATACCCTCAGTCAAATTGTGATTTGGTTTACTGAAATTATCATTCGCTAAAGTGAACTTATCATTTCCCATAGTCAACTTATCATTTGCTATACCCTCAACCAAGTTGTGATTTGGTCTATTGAAGTTATTATTCGCTGAAGTGAACTTATTATTTTTCATAGTTAATTTATCACTTGGCCGATGAGCATTTCAGACATTTAACCAAGATTTTATATTTACAATATAAGACCGGATTTTTATTTGTTATTTTTTAAATTAAGGATCCAAAATTATAATTTCACATATTAGGGGATTTTATTAGCATTATTTAATTAGGCAAAGCTTCTGGAATGTGACCTGCAGGTAGACGTAAATTGCATGTGAATTATGAACCCGCTTTTGTTGCTGTCTAATCCACGTATGATTGAATCCCCCAGCGCATGCGAGTTATCGTCTGCAGCGCACCACGTAGTCCTTTGGGAAATTTTCGTTTAAGTACTGCACTACATAATTAATTTCAAAGAGCCCCTAAAACTTTCTGAAACATCACTGCAGGACCAAGGGGGCAAACTGATATTAATTCTACAAAGAAAATGACGCTATTGCCCCTCATAATACTTATTGCAGGGTGATATGTAAATGGACTAATTTCAGTTGTAAATAAAGGTATGTATGTTGCAAATTGACTAGTCTCATTTGTAAATGGGCTCTCTCACACTTATTCACTCACAGACACCTTTTTCAGGTGAAGGAGGTGATATGTAAATGGACTAATTCTAATTGTAAATAAATGTATGTATGTTGCAAATTGACTAATCCCACTTGCAAAATGGACGCTCCCACACTTGTTCACTCACAGAGACCTTTTTCAGATGAAGGAAGTGACATGTAAATGGACTAATTCCAGTTGTAAATAAATATATGTATGTTGCAAATTGTCTAGTCCCACTTGTAAATGGGCTATCCCACACTTGTTCACTTAGACACATTTTTCAAGTGAAAAAGGTGATATGTAAATAGACTAATTTTAATTGTAAATATATCTATGCATGTTGTAAATTATCTAACCTCACTTGCAAATGGGTTCTCCCATACTTGTTCACATGAGGGGCAATAGGGTCATTTTCTTTGTGAAATTAATATCATTTTGCCCCTTTGATCCTGCAATGAAGTTTCAGAAAGTTTTAGGAGCTCTTTGAAATTAATTCTGTACTGCGGTCCTTAAACGAAATTTTCCCTAGTCCTTTTTCAATTAATACTCCCGTAATATAATAAGCCCTTTGAAAAAAAATTATAGTCGAAAATATAAAAATTAATAGGATAATTAAAGAAAAGTTTGAAAATAAATCACTCATTAAGAAATTAATTGACAAATAATTTTTTAAAACTTTGCACAACTTAACTTATTTCGTGTAATTTAAGTTTTCCTTAACTTACATTTTCTTATACTAGTAAAATTCATTATTCTAGAAATCATATCAAGCTGGACTCAAAATCTCATCCACACATATTGCGTGACAGTATTACTGTAGCAATTGATAACCTACCATTCAAATCTCATCAAGGGGGCCATGTAAATCAAATCTTAACTTTCACGGAACATATTTACATGGACACTTTCAAAATGCTAATCCAAATATCCCACAAATCAATATCATCAATTCATTTCTTTCTACCCCTAAAACTTTATTAGCTTTTCAGTACAAATTTGGTCCCCCCAAAAAAAGCCTTTCAGTGCCCAAAAAAAAAAACCTTAGCTTTAATTATATACTGTTCACCAAAACAAAATTTTAAATGCTTACATTTATTCTACCAAAAATATTAATATTTTATAAATTTATCAACTAATGAAATAAAACACCTTCAGGCACTAGCCATACACCCATTGATAAAAAATACTACATCCAGTCCTAAATATAAGAATTAATTGACTAATTTGAGTAGATGAAGGAAATAAATTAAGTTAGTTATTTCTAATAAATACGTATTGTGTTTTTTAAAATATCCTTAATAATCATGTCAATTAACTAGAATTATCATTATTAAAAAGACTACTTTAAAAAAAATACATAAATATAAAAAATAAAATGATTTAAAATCTTATATTTAATATTAAAATAAAAATTAAATAAAATTTTATATTAAAGACTGACAAGTTGTTCGTGGTTGGTTTTTCTCGTATTAAAGACTTTGGAAAGTGAAAGATTAGAGGGCTACTGGCCAGGGACATGATGGGATGGCGGTCCTCGTATATTAGCCACAGGGCATGGGCAATTTGGACAGTTCATGAATTCCGTTGTCCCCAGTAAAGTAAATTAAAATAAAAGAGAGACCAGCTGGTCCAGGCTCATAACTTTTTAATGCTATAATGGATAATAACCCAAAAAGGCTAAAAATATGAAATTCCAATTTTAGAAGTTAACACTACATAATGCTATAATGAGAGAGAAATCTAACTGATCATTTTAAAATTGAAATGAAAAAAAAGCCTTTTACTGGAAAAAAATTTAAAAAAACCTACTTACCAAATATATATATATATATATATATATATATAAATCCAAACCTCTAGCTAAATACCCATCGGTACCTTTCAGGCCCCAAAAAGAAAAAAAGGATCCATTGGTACCACGACCCCTCGTCGGGCATTGACAAGGTGGAAGGATTTTTTTTTTTTTTTGTGAAATTGGGTGGATATCATTGAGCTGTCAAAGTTTTGCCATTAATACAATGCGGGGAAAAAAAAAATCTATACTCTTTTAGGTTCAAAATATAAGCACTTAATTTTTGTTTAACTACATTTTAATAGGTATTAACAACTTTTGTTTAACTGACATATAAGATCACTCTTTTAGGTCATTCACAATTTTTTTACAAGTATTAACAATATTTCAGTATGCATTAATAATTTTGGAATAAAAATTAACAAAACATAATAATTATTATAAAAAAGACATAATAATCATCATTCAGGAATTACTTGTATCTTCTTTCTCACACACACATTTCAGTCAATTTAAAGAAGTATCATAATTAACATCATATTACACATTCTGGTTCTAGCTGGCAAAAATCTCGATAATTAGCTTTCGGTCTTCTGGTCAAAAAGCAACATCTATGAAGACGTGTTGGTGTACTATTATGCAGTGATGATTGTAACTTTTTATGAATTTTCCATTTATCGCTTAAAGACAAAATTTTGCTTATTTCTTTTTTTTGAGGATCGACGAATCAAATGATATTTTTGTTTCAATTTTTGCCTCTTCTTCTCCCTTTGAATCAAACTTTTCCTTGCCATAATACTTCATTTCTTGTTACTATCAACAATACAAGTCGGAGCTTAGATGTAGAAATATTACTATACATACATAAGATAGGCGGTATAATATCTACAAGATCGGAATATTATAATTTTTCTCAACCATTCTCCTTTTTCTTGGCCAAAACATATGGTTGTTACTTCTAAAATTTGAAATCATATTTAAAATTGGCACCAAAATTATAAAGTAATGTTTGAGAAATTATTTCTTTCATTTCGCGTTTTTTTTTTTCAAAAAAACAATTTTACTATAGATCATAACTTGCCCTCTCATTATAAGACAATATTTGAATTTTTTTCTAAGAAGACAAAAATTAATTAAAGATACACAGTGAAGTAAGAAAATGATAATTGATAATGTTGTTTAAAAAATATATTATATATAATAATAAAGAGATAAGTTCTGTCCATCCAAATATACAAAATTGTCTGGTTGGTAATCTAGTAATCAGAATGAGTTTTGGTGCTTATCAAAGTGAAAAAGCACCTCAAGTTCATCATATCTAGATCATTTAAATTTGATTTGGACTGTTCGTATTTTTTATTTTTAAACAAAAAATTATTTTAAAAAAATGATATTAAGAGATTATCTTTATTTTAGATTTTATCCTCATTAAAATAATTATTTTAAAAAATAAAAATAAAAAGAAAATTAAATTTAGACCATCCAAATTAGATCTAAATGGTTCAAATGTGATAAGTTTGGGATGTCCAAAACTAAAATAAAAAAAATAAATTTAAACCATCTAAATTAAATATAAATGATTCAGATATAATGAGTTTGGGGTGCTAATTAGAGTTACCGAAAGTAGTTTCGTTGGTAATAACAAGAACCTCTATAAATAGATGAGCTTCATCAAGTAGTTCACCACAACTGATAAACTACTAAACCAGAAGCAGCCATGAGAGTTGAAGGTGGTCGTGGTTTCCGGCTGTGTGTGCTTCTGGTGGCCACCGCCACCGCTCTTACGGCGGTTGCCAGTGGCGATGCAAAGCCCAGCCATTACTCCGTTCCCTTCAATAGAACCCTCTTTCCTTCTGACTTTGTCTTTGGTGCTGGCTCTGCTGCTTATCAGGTCGGCGTGTGTCTGTATATCTTATATTTTTTATGCATTGTGGGATCCAATTGGGAATAACTGTGTTAAACCGGTCAAAGCCCCAAGAACAACTTTTATATATTTATATATATATTCATTTTTAATTATTGATGTGTGAGTGAAAGTTTATGGATATATTTTTTTCCCCTGGTTTGTTGATAAGAACAGTCAGAAGGAGCAGCAAATATTGATGGAAGAGGACCAAGCATCTGGGACACCTTCACTAAGCAAAACCCAGGTTTGTTCTAACCATGCATGTTTCATTTTCTATTTTCTCCCCTTTTTCTAATGTTTTTAGTATAAAATATTTTTTAAAAAATTTGATTTTTAATTAATATGTGTAACTAATGAGCAGGAAAGATATCAGATCAGAGCACTGGTGCAGTGGCCGATGATTTCTATCATCGCTACAAGGTGCTGCTCATCATCAACTTCATCTATTTTGTCAATATTCACCACCCTTACACACACACACACACACAAACACACACAAGTGTGTGTATATATAAATAAATTAAAGGGGTAATTAAGTAATAACAGTTTAGGATTAGATGTGAGATCGAATCACAACCTTCCATTTATCGGAAGTTTTTTATGTCACTAGATTAAAATTACAAGTCTTTTGCTTTTGTATTGTGTGGTTGTATTTGTGAATAAATGCCTTTTTCGCCCCCAAATATTGCAGAGTGACATACAGCTGATGAAAAAAATTGGGCTGGACTCTTTTAGATTCTCCATCTCATGGTCTAGAATTTTTCCTGGTAAGCATTTTCTCACATTAAACGATTAGGGCATGAAGTGATTTAAAGATAGTTATCAATTGACTTTGTGCAGAGGGCAGGGGAAAAGTGAATGAGTTGGGAGTCAAATTCTACAACAACGTTATAAATGAGCTCCTTGCTAATGGTCAGTCCCTCCCTATTTTTACTTAATCGACTAGTCACCTCCAAATCACCATTATATTAATTAATTTCTGTATTAACATGAACTTTTGAAATAAATAACGCAAATTAATGATTAAGCCTTTTTCATATCTATTGGCTGAATAATTGTGGACATGTATATAGGTTTAACACCATTTATCACCCTCTTTCATTGGGATCTTCCTCAAGCTCTTGAAGATGAGTACGGTGGATTTCGTAGTCCTAAAGTTGTGTAAGTGATAACACACCATTATCCATCAAACCTCTTTATGTGTATTTTCAAAACTTCTTTTGCAATAATTTTCCTAAATTTTGAGTTATTTGTGGTTAATTCATATGTCATAATCTCATTATCATTATATCTCTTCTGATTTCTAATTAATTGATTGATTGATGATTTTAGGAATGATTTTCAAGAGTATGCAAACTTCTGTTTCAAGTCATTTGGAGATAGAGTTAAAATTTGGGTTACTCTAAATGAACCCTTCTCATTCAGTGTGAATGGATATAATGGCGGCACCTTCGCACCGGGCAGGTGTTCTAACTACGTCGGAAAATGCACTGCCGGTGACTCCTCCACCGAGCCTTACTTGGTAGCTCACCACCTACTCCTTTCTCATGCTGCTGCTGTTAATATCTACAAAACCAAATATCAGGTTCTCTTTATTTTCCAATTATTATATTCCCCCAAAGCATGTTAATCCTACTTCATCAGTTTTTTATTGAACAAAATATGCAATTTGACTTTAAAGATTTTTTTTTCCAAGTGAACAATATACTCAATAATTATTTATTATAATTATTATAGGCTACTCAAAAGGGAAAAATAGGAATCACTTTAGTGACAAATTGGTTTGAGCCAAAGTCTGAAGCTATGGTCCATCATGCTGCCGCAAATCGAGCTCTTGATTTTTACTTTGGATGGTAAGTGATAAAGACACGAGGCCAAGAATTTGCCTCTCAACATGTCTCCATTAAATTTGAATTGTTCAAAAATAAATTTGCCTTTAAAAATTAAATTTTTTTCCTAGTGAAATATACGCTGGATAGTATCATATAGTCAAATTAAATAGTCAATTAAGAGAAAGAAAAAAAATCTGGACGCTAAGCTAAAAATAAGTGGATGTGCAGGTATGCTCACCCAATTACATATGGAGAATATCCAGAGAGCATGAGGTCATATGTGGGAGATAGACTTCCAAAATTCACAAAAGCAGAATCAGAAATGCTGAAAGGATCTTATGATTTTCTTGGGGTTAATTATTATACCACCAATTATGCTGAAAATTCCCTCTCTACTTCCACTGTTAATAGGAGTTATACTTCTGATATGCGCGTCACTCTCTCCAGTAAGTAATTGATCAAGTTAACATATCCCCGGAACTCAAGTATATATCATATATTTTTTTTCTAAAAAAAGGGAAGATAATTCTGCATGTCATTATAATTTTATTTGATTTTTTATCAAGTTTCCGAAGTTTTATTCTTTTTATCATGTTCTTATAATTTTACTTGATTTTAATCAGATTTTTGTAGCTTTTTTTTTTTTTCCAATCTAGTTCTTATAATTTCACATAGTTTTTAATCAGCGTCTCACAGTTTCAGGTGACTGACAAAAAGGGGGAAAACAAGAAACTATTAAGATCTGATTAAAAATCATATGAAACTCTAAGGAGGACATGATAAAAATTAAAGAAACAAAAATTAGCTACGGGGACTTAATTAAAACAACGTAATTTATAAAAACCTCGAAAAAAAAGTATAGAGATGTGATTAAAAATCAGGTAAAAATATAGGTACTGGCAGATTAATTTTTCCTAAAAAAATTACATTTCTATATATCTTCCTTTCTCAATTTAATGTACTAACATATAAAACCACCTCACTTTTATTTCCTTACAATCTCAGCCACGAGAAATGGTCTCTATGTTGGTACCCCGGTATGTTCTTTTCTTCTTCTTCTTATTAAATACTCCTCTGGTCCTTATTATAAGACCCAATTTGACTTTTTATTTGGTTCTAATTATAAGACCAAATCCATTTTCTCTCTTATATTTATGCATTTTTTTCCAAGATAATCCTTCTAATAATGATAGTTTTAGCCAATATACTTAATTAGCAAGGATATTTTAGGAATAACAACACTTATTTATTATAAATAACCAACTTAACTTACTTCCTTAATCTCTTCAAATAAGTCAATTGGGTCTTATAATTAGGACCGGAGGAGTACATAAACACATCCTTGATTAATTTCCAATCAGACAATTTGTGCCATAAGCCTGATTGTTACAATTGTGTAGACTGCTCTGAGCTGGCTCTATATTGCTCCCAAGGGAATCCATCAACTTATGATATATGTCAAGGACAAATACCAGAACCCGCCCATTTACATCACTGAAAATGGTATATATATCATCATCAAACACTTTCATGGTCACAGGCACAATATTATTATAGTTTGTGATATCCTTAATTTTTAAGTAATTTTGGGGTAATTATGTATAGGAGTGGCTGAATTAAATAATGCGTCAAAACCGGTTCAAGAAGCAATCAAGGACAGTATGAGGATTAGATATCATGATAACCATCTCAGAAATCTCCTTCAAGCTATCAAGTAAGTGATCCATACATATACATAAATCAAAATTATAAACTAGACCTTGTATTATACACCGAACGCAATATTAAGTAAATTGAATTTGGGTATTATATATACAGGGATGGGGTGAACGTGAAGGGATATTATGCATGGTCATTTTTTGACGACTTCGAGTGGGATGCCGGCTACACAGTTCGATTTGGAATCACTTATGTGGATTTCAAGGACAATCTCAAAAGATACATGAAGTACTCTGCTTATTGGCTCAAGATGTTCCTCCTTCATTAGTCATAATCATCATCAACTCCTTAATTATGCAAGCCTTTGGAGAGCAATTAATTTGTAGTATATTTAATGTCCGAGGCTTTAATTTGCTTTGGAATCACATCAGCACCACGTATGGTTGCTTATTGCCATGTTCTGAAATAAATAATCATGTACTTTTTATGAATTTTAAATAAATGAAGTCTTGACTTTAGTAAGTGCTATATACATGTATGAGATAGAGCTGCGAGCCACTTATTAATGACCTATAAATTAAAGTATATCTATATGCGTAAGACTCCAAATCCCCAGTTTGGACTTTGGAATATGCAAAAACTTTGATGCAATATTGCACGAAACCTCGAAAATATTTCAATGAAAAATTAATATCATTTTTATTTTCTAATGCTTAACAAGTTTTTATTAATATATAAATACATACTACCTCTCATCCTAAACAAACCAGGCCTTATATTTTGGACGGGGGATAGTAGAACTTGAAGTATTAAACTTCTACCACAAAATTCTTTTACTTGGCACAAATATTCTTTTATTGGAGATAATTATTTTAAGACACTATTAGGTATTAAATATAGGCACGTTTCTCAACAGTAATTTAAATATTGGTTCATCATGTTGTGAGAGACTATCTTATTCTGCTAGACCTAATCTCTATTGGTTACCACAAAATTATAATAACATATAAAAACATGCTTCAACGATTGGGGTAGATAACACTTTCCATTGTATTTTTTTAACACATAAATATCTTTCTACCAAGGATAATCCTACTCAAGATACAATTAGATACTAAATGTAAACACTCATCTACCATATTTTAAAACTTAACTTATCATGTTATAAGAGATTAGCTCCATTTGCAACGAAAAAGTTTTATAACTTTGAAAATTTGATTAATATAATTCACCTCCCCTTGATGTTGCCATTTATAATACAATATTTTAACTTCACTTTCATAAATTTTTTAATGAAATTTAGTTATTTTGAACTCTAATTTCACCATCAATATTTTTTATTGTCAATTAGTTTTTTTAAATCACAAAAGCTGTCATTTTTTCCTTTAATTTGTTTATTCAGACAACTACCTTCAACTATAATACACTTCTAGTCTTCCTCTTCAGAAAAAAAAAAATTTGCAACCTAGCTACTCCATATTTATTATTTCCTATAGACTGCATTAATTATTTATATCTTCCATTTTTTGAAAAAAATTATTAAATAAAATTTAAAATCAACGTATTGTAGTAATATCTAGACACAATCTTCATTCAATATAAATTATACTGTTCAAATGGATTGCGATCACCAACATCGGAATGTGACATTTAATTTGAAGACACTAGAATTGTCTAATCATTTAAAAATTTTGTTTATTTTTTTTTAAAAAAAAAAACTTATACTCTACGAAATATACGAAGCATTTCAGTTGCCATGAAACTTATATATTCTTAATGATATTTGAAATATATATATTCAATTCTTGTTGGCAAAAAATATATATTCAATTCTTATCTTTCTACATCCAAATATTTTCTAAATAATTTTTTTAAAAAAATTAAAAGGTTATATGCTTAACCTATCCTTGAAACATTATGCACGTGTGTGTGAAAAATAACAGTATAATCTCAATTAGTTTAGATTTTAGTATAGGAAAAAAGTGTTTAAATATTCTGGAAGTATTAACAAAGAAATGCCCAGTACCTGAAAATTTTTTTTTTGCTCTTATAGGCCTTAGAAGTTTATTTTTGTAACATTACTATCCTAAATTATTGTTATCCATAATTAAGTTTGACCATTAAAAATACTATTCAAATTGTATATTTTAATAGTCAAACTTAATAATAGATAACAGTCAAGGTATTTTTGTTACAAAAATAAACTTCTAGAGCATATAAGAGCTAAAAAAAACTTGTAGGTAGTGGACGCTTCTTCATTGATATTTTCAAGATATTTAAACACCTTATCTTTTTTAATATATATTAACACAATACTCTATGTCAAGTAACTTATATTTATTATGTCAAGTTTTTTGTAACATATAATTATGTATCTTATTTTTAGCATATTATCATTGAGTTATAAATTTATATGAAAAAAAATAAGACACACGTGAAGAACTTATAATAGCAAATATAAAAAAATTGATTTAAGTATTTTTGGTATATGTATTTATATGCACATTGGAGTTGACTGGTGGATAATTCTCCCACCCAACTTTGATCAATCAATTATAGCCACTCATGATAAATTATGGGGGAGAATTATCAAGAGGCTACAGGAAAGATATTTAATTATTAAAATTTTTTAGTGAAATGTGACTAGTTTTGAACATATTGTTATTTTTTATTGGGAAAAAGACAGAAAAATGCTACTTAAACTTCATAATCCCCAAATGGTATATTAAATTTGAGAAATCCCAATTTGGTCTCATTATATGAAAAGAAAAGATCAAATTACCCTTGATTTTAAATATTGTTTTAAAAATATCATAGCCCCCACTGGCCGGCCAGTAACCGGAGCTTCAGCGGCAGTCACTGGAGCTCTGGCGACCGGTCGACAATTGGTCACTAGAGTTCCGTTGGTCAGAAAATTTTTTTTTGAAAATTTTTACAATTTCAGTATAACGGTTAATAACTTTTGTAATGTTATTAACAACTTCAATATAGCAATTAACAACAGGTTTTCTGGGAAATTCAACAAACTCCGGCTACCGGAAACAATTTTTTTGAAAATTTTTACAACTTCAATGTAACCGTTAATAACTTTTGTAACGCTATTAACAACTCTAGTATATCAGTTAACAACAGATTTTCTTAAAAATTCAACAATTGGTTGCCGAAGCTCCGGCGGAGGAAAACAATTTTTTTGAAAATTTTTACAATTTCAGTATAACGGTTAACAACTTTTATGACCTTATTAACAACTTCAATATAGCAGTTAACAACAGGTTTTTGAGTTTGTTAAAGGCATTACTGAAGTTATAAAAATATCACTTTTTGAATTTTTTGAAAAACCTGTTGTTAACTGCTATACTGAAGTTGTTAATAGAATTATAAAAGTTGTTAACCGTTATACTGAAGTTGTAAAAATTTTCAAAAAAAATTATTCCCGGCCGCCGGAGCTTGTTGAATTTTCCAGAAAATCTATTGTTAATTGCTATATTGAAGTTGTTAATAGCATTATAAAAGTTGTTAACCGTTATACTAAAGTTTTAAAAATTTTCAACTTTAATATAACGTTAACAATTATGTTTTTTTTTAAAAAATGTTTACAACTTCAGTATAACGGTTAACAACTTCGATATAGCAGTTAACAACAAGTTTTTTAAAAAATTCAAAAAGTGGCATTTTTATAACTTCAGTAATGCCGTTAACAAACTCAAAAACCTGTCGTTAACCACTATACTGAAGTTGTTAATAGCGTTACAAAAGTTGTTAAAGGTTATATTGAAGTTGTAAAAAAATTTTAAAAAATTGTTTCCGATCACTGGAGTTTGTTGAATTTTCCAAAAAACCTGTTGTTAATTGCTATACTGAAGTTGTTAATAGCATTACAAAAGTTGTTAACTGTTATACTGAAGTTGTAAAAATTTTCAAAAAATTTTTTTTCGACCGACGGAACTCCGGTGACCAATTGTCGGCCAGTCGCCGGAGCTCTGGTGACTGCTACCACCGGAGCTCCGATGATCGGCCGGCCAATGGGAACTGTGATATTTTAAAAACAATATTTAAAATCAAAGGCAATTTGATCTTTTCTTTTCACATAATAATCCCAATTTGGTCTCTTCAGACCAAATTGGAATTTCTCAAATTTAACATACAATTTGGGAATTATGAAGTTTAAGTAGCATTTTTCTATCTTTTTTCCTTTTTTATTTTGAAACTTATCATTACTTATTCTTTATTTGTTGATGGACTTTAAAATAATTAAATTTATTTCTTAAAATTTGATTATAATTCTCGCTCAATTATATCCTCTTAGGACGTATTTGTTCAGATCTCACGTGAAAAAAATTGAAAGAAAATATTTAATTTATATATTTTTAAATAAAATGGTAATAATATTTATTTTTACAAAATATTAGATTTCAATTCTTGGGTGTAATGATTATTATGATAGTGATGGAAAAGGACGGTGGATGAGAGAATCTTTCTCCCATCACTACAACTGTCTCTTAATGAAATTTTCTCTTCTGCCAAAGACAGCGACAACAGCATGATGGCAATAATGGTGACCCGACTTCGAAAATTATCCTCTTTTTTTTCTTTTTGGACTAAAAGACTGCGGTAAAAGTAAGGGAATATAGCAAATAAAAACCCCATAATATGTAAAATTATTATTTGGGACTTTTAATTTGAAAAATAGTTTCAGAAGACCCGGTCTCATATGCAATTATGAAATCTTAGTGAAATGTCTGAAATGTCCCTCAACCAAGTTATGATTTGGTCTATAGAAGTTGTCATTCATTAAAGTGAACTTGTCATTTCTCATAGTTAACTTGTCATTTAGCATACCTGAGTTGTGATTTCAGACATTTCACCAAGATTTCATAATTATAATATGGGATTGGGTTTTCTAAAATTATTTTTCAAATTGAGAGTCCCAAATAGCAATTTCACATATTAAAAGCCTTTATTTACCATTTTTTCTAAAAGTAATTGTTATAGGTGATCTCTTAAATTGTAAACATGTAATTTTATTTCGTGAAATTTATTTAATCTTAAAATGTTAGTTTTTAAAGACGAAACAATGTTAAAATTTAGTGAAGCATCATAAATAATGTTAAAAATGATGTGGAATTATTAAATGACATTTAATTAAACCTTGTGTAAATAACAGGACAAAAAAAGAATAAATTCTCAAAACACAATGCAGAAAATAATTATAAAGAGAGGACGAGTTCTCAAAATACAATGTAGTGAACAAATGTTCAAATGAACAATAAGGAAAAAAGTGTTAAACAGCCACATTTTGAAGACATTTTTTTTTTAATCATTTGTTATCCAAGTAAAATTTGGATAGGTATCATTTGATGACTTCGTATTACCATTTAATGCTAGTTGCAACACTGCAATATATTTTAACACCGTTATAATTTCAAAAACTAATATTTTAAGACAGATTGAGCTTTGGAAACAAAAACTAAAGTTTGAAATTTGAGGGACCAAAATCAGAATAAATCCAAATTTTAAGAATCATAAATTATATTAACCCAAACAGTAAATTAGAGAATTGCAGTGTCTTTCAGCACTTTACATAGAAGTGAGTGTTGAAGCATTTGAATGGCAAAGAGGAGATAATGAAAATGGCAAGCGTAAGAAATAATGTAGCGTTGAGCTTCGTCTTCTTCTTCTTCGTGTTGCTGCTGAGGGGCACAGAGAGTGCTAAGCCAAGTCATTACTCTCTGCCTTTCAATAGAACCGTTTTCCCTCCTTCCTTCATCTTCGGTGCTGGTTCTGCTGCTTACCAGGTTTCTCTTTTTCATTATCATCAAAATGCCTCCATTAATTCTCTTCTTCATTTCTCAAGTCTTTTCTCTACAAAGTTGCATGAAATACTATAATTTATTATTATACTTTTCCCCAAATTTTGTTGCTTAATTACATTATGATGATTCAGTCAGAAGGAGAAGTAAATATCGATGGAAGAGGACCAAGCATATGGGACACCGTCACTAGGCGACACCCATTTATATATAAATATGGGCACACACATTCATAAAAACTTCCACTGTTCAAAACTTGTGAGTGTGTGTGTGTGTGTGTGTGTGAGTGAAAGAATAGTATGTAAATGAAAGCCAAGAAACGATGCTAACCAGAGAGTTCATTTTGACATACAGAAAAGATTACGGATCGGAGTAATGGTGATGTTGCAGAAGATTTTTATCATCAATACAAGGTGCATATGTGCTCATTGTTATGTGTGTGTGTTTAGTTACAAATAAGGGAAAATTGCTGTGAAGTTTAAAGAAATTAGCATAATTACTAAAAAAATCTCAGTAATAATGTAGTAACATGCAATGACAAATTCTCACATTAGAAATGATAATTACTGGCTTGTAATTGAGACTTCTTAATAATTCTCGGGATCTCATTTGTGAATGGAAATGATGTTGTTGATTGTGATAATGGCATATTAATTAATTGGACAGAGTGACATACAATTAATGAAAAAGATAGGGTTGGACTCTTTCAGATTCTCCATCTCATGGTCCAGAATATTCCCTCGTAAGTGCTTATAGTGGTACTATGTTTAATAGTTATACAATTATTTGCATCTTTCGACATTATAATGTTGAAATAAAGTTGGAAGTGATAATTGCACAAATTAATGAAACTTGTTTTATCTATATGTGTGTGTGCGCGCGCGGAGGGGAAAGGCACAGTCAATTACTTGGCAGTTAAGTTCTACAATAATCTCATCAATGAGCTCCTTTCAAATGGTTAACCTCTCTTTCTCTTTTTCTGAGGCTTCTTTAATTATATATATTGAAAAATAATTACATACTCCGTAAGAACCATTTAACTAATTTGATTAGATTAAGAAAGTTAGGTAAGTTAGTTAATTATAAGAAATGTGACATGTTTTTTTTAAAATACCATAATAATCTTTTTTAATACCCCCTCTTGCTCTTCTACTTGATAATGGTTGAGGGAGTATTCATAGGGGTAATTTAGAAAAAATTGATAAATATGAAAAATGAGTTTTATATTTAGAACTAAAACCAACTCAACAATTGGATCATATATTAAGAAGCGGGGAGTATATATTTATATATATAAGTCTGAGCTTTTATCTGAGCTAACTTTGCTATCAGATCTTTTTTAAAACCAAACAATTCTAAACCCAGAGCATGTTATTGCATCCACAGGAATAAAACCTTTTGTGACTCTCTTTCATTTTGATCTGCCCCAAGCCTTAGAAGATGAGTATCGTGGATTTCTCAGTCCCAAAATAGTGTAAGTCATATTAATAATCAATTAAATATATATTCTAATGAAGTAAATTTTTTATGTAATTATTTTTCCCCCTAATTTAATTGATATTTAAATATATGATGATCTAGGGGGGAACTTCTATGAATATGCTGATTTCTGCTTCAAAACTTTTGGTGATCGTGTTAAGCATTGGGCTACTTTGAATAAACCCTATGGGTACAGCAAAAATGGCTACAATACTGGCAGCTTCCCGCCGGGAAGATGTCCTAACTATGTCGGAAACTGCACCTCCGGCAACTCCGCCACCGAACCCTATCTCGTCACCCACCATTTTCTTCTTTGCTCACGCCGCTGTTGGCAGATTATACAGAACCGAATATCAGGTTTCATTGAAAACAAATAAATTATAGCAGCAATGGAATTTGGCGTCTACTGCGTGTGTTCTTTTTCAATGAATTGACGTATCTTGTTGTGTCTTTTTGTGTGTATTTTGTATTGGGAACAAAATATCAGAAAGGGGAAATTGGAATCACATTAACGACTCACTGGATGGAGCCCAAAAAAACTCTCCTGCCAATCGGCAAGCTGCATCTGGCCAAAAAAAAAAATCGGCAAGCTGCAAGTCGAGTTCTGGATTTTTGGTTGGGATGGTATGCATATACTATTCTGTTTCTTATTATAAGATTCTTTTAATTAAATTGTGTGGTTTAAAAAAACAGTTAAAATTAGTTAAAAGCAATTAATATATAACAAATATAATTTTTTTTACCAAATATGCCCCTATATATAAATAGATAAATATGAGAGAGTAATAGTGAGATCAATAAAGAAAGAGAATGTGTTAAATACATTAGATTAGGGGTAAAATAGGTAATACTGTATTAAATGCTCAAACAAACTCAAAAAGAATCTTATAAAAAGAGACAAACCCATTCACAAGATTGGATCTTATAATAAGGGACAGAGAGAGTACTTCCTAGCCTCATTTAATTTACAGTGCAGAGAAAAATTGATTTTTTGATCATAGTTATAGGATTTAAATTGATAATTTTTTTTCATATTTGCTCTTATTAAAGAAAGCATTAAAAATGTTTTATATTTTCTTTCATCTATTCACTTTGTCTATCTATGCTATTAAGTTAACAGTGATAAAATTAGAAAAAGCTCATTAATTATCCTCCAAATAACTTATATTTAGGGACAATTTTTTTCCCTACAGGTCACTTATAAATAGAAACAAAATGGCATATAAGTTTATCCTTCCTTTATTACTATGTTGATTTTATTCTCAAAGGATATAATGTATATTAAGAGGGTATTTTGATAAAAACTAAACCATAACTTTAAAAGTAATTTTACAGTATACAAGGTAATTATGTGATATGAATTTGATCTAGATTTTATTATAAAAATACTTTTTAAAAGTGTTTTTTGGTGGATCCAAACACCTCCTAAATAAGGGATAAAATTGAAAAGTTGTTGAATTCTAAGAAAAATATAATGAAGTTTAAAATTTTTCTCCATATGTGTGAAACTTGATAGAAGCTGTCTTGTAAATATTATCACACAAGTATAGTGTAACTAATATCAAATTATCTCATTCATTTTATTTTTTTCCTTCGATTTTCTTTGTTTGGACGAAGTGAGAAAAGGGAAGCGAAGAATATGGACGAAAGGGGAAAATGGGGGGAAATGGAAAAGAATGGGAAAGTAATATGAGTAATTTCACAATGAAAATAATACTCATAGAAACCTTCGAGACAGTTTTAGAAAACATATTTTCTCTACAAAATCTCGTCACCTTAAAAAGAGAAGAAAACATGTAGAGCTCTATATGCCTGGTTTAATTTCCCCCTCCACTGTCCTTTCCATACTACTTTTTCTTTCTATCCAAACAGGGTAAAACCTCCCATTATTCTTCCTCTGATTGTTTTCTCTTCCTCGAATTACTTTTCTGTCCAGCCAAACATAATAATCTGTGTGTTTCAAGCAATAGTTGATGTGTGTGCAGGTGTGCTGATCCCATTACATATGGAGATTATCCAAAGAGCATGAGATCTATAGTGGGAAATAGACTGCCAAGATTCACAAAAGCAGAATCAGAAATGCTGAAAGGATCTTATGATTTTGTTGGGATCAATTATTATCCACCCAGTATGTAGAAAATGCTCCCTTAACCAGCACTGTTAATCGCAGCTACTCTTCTGATGCGCAAGCCAGTTTCTCTTGTAATTTAATTAACCAAATCATCATTAATTAATTTTCCATAAAACTCACAGACAATTACTTCCTCCGTTCCTTATTATAAGAGACATTTGATGCTTATGGCATGTTTCTATATATAAGAGACACTTAAAAGTTGTCTCTACTTTTTTGTGTTGATTTCCTATTTTACCCATATTTATTGTCTCTAATTCACACACTCTCTCTCTCCCACTTCTCTTTCTTTCAATAATTTAATTGTTCTCTCTCATGCTCTCTCTCCTTATTAATGAGGGTATTTTTGGAAAAAAGATTATATTTTTTACACATTGATTGCTCTTAACTAATTTTAACTGTTTTTTTGATCAACGTAATTCGGTTATTCGTCTCTTATAATAAGGAACGGAGGGAGTATTATGTTATTTTATATTCACTATCAAACATCACTTTAATAAGCGTCATTTTTCTTTTGATTTCAGCTTCGAGAAATGGCGTCCCTGTTGGTACTCCGGTTATATTATATTCTTCTTCCTCTTTTCTCATCCTTTAGATTTAGATGACAGACATATAAGTTAATTATTTGAAAGGTTAAACTTTTTTAATTGTCATTATTATAAACTTCCGTCTTTCTTTCTTTTTTGCCAACTAAACTTCCTTCATACTCTTTATTCAGTTGCGCGTTGTGAAATAGTATAACTAGTACCTTGATCTTCATTTCGAACACTTTTTATATGTATGCATATAAGCTAATCAAAGTGTTTAAAAGTAGTGCTAGAGATGAGTTAAACTTACTAATCCAACCCATTTTACCCGTCTAGAATGGTAGGTTGGGTTGGTTAAAATGCAACCCTGCACAACCCTCAAATCCTAATGGGTCAACCAGTACTATATAGGTTGGTCCACACATTCCCAGCTTTCTAAAATTAATCCCTAATAATCTGACAAATTAGAATTTGAATTTTTATGACGAAATGTGCCAACATTAAATTAGATTGCTTCAACAAGAGTATACTTTTTTATTATTGAAAAATTCGATGCTTTTTGTATAACAAAAAGGTTTAATACTTGTATTTCGAATTTAAAGTAGCAATTTATAAATGCTGTATTTTCCTGTAAATTTAATATTCTGTATAAAACAAAATATTTTTTCCTTCAAATTTCATATTTATATCTTTATTCATCTATCTTTGTGATTTTTCAATGCCAAATATCAATGAAATTTTAAATAATATGACACGTTTCACACATTAACAAACACTACTCCCTTCATTTTTATATACAAAGTAATTTTTAACCCATTTATTAAAATAAAAAAGTTTTATTAAATTTAATTATAGGACGTGACCTGCAGGGAGACGCAACTTGCATGTGAATTATGAACCTGCTAACGTTGCTGTCTAATCCACGGATGATTGAATCCCTCCCTGCATGCGACTTATCGTCTGCAGCTCAACACGTAGTCCTTTTACGATTAATACTCCCGGAACATAACAAGTCCTCTGAAAAAAATTATAATCCAAAATATAAAAGATTGATAGAATAATGAAAGAAAAGTCTGAGAATAAATCACTTGTTAAGAAATTAATTGACAAATAATTTTTTAAAACTTTGTACAAATTAACCTTTTTCGTGTAACTTAAAACTTTCCTTAGCTTACATTTTCTTATACAACTCATTATTCCAGAAATCATATCAAGCTGGACTCGAAATCTCATCCACACATATTGCCAGACAGTATCATTGTGGCAATTGATAACCTACCATTTAAATCTCATAAAGGGGACCATGTAATTCAAATCTTAGTTTACACGCAATTCGAAATAAAATTATTCTTACGTAATTATATGCACACTTTCAAAATGCTAATCCAAATATCCTATAAAACAATACAACTTGAAAGTTCATTTCTTTCTACTTTTAAAACTTTATTAGCTTTTCAGTACAAATTTTGTCCCCCCCCCCAAAAAAAAACTTTTCAGTACATAAAAAAATCCTTAACTTTAATTATTTACGGTTCACCAAAACAAAAATTTAAATGTTTACATTTATTCTACTAAAAATATTAATATTTTATAAATTTATCAACTAATTAAGGAAATAAAACACCTTCAGGCACCGGCCATGCTCTTTAAGACCATTGATAAGAGAAATTCTTGCATACACTCAGCGCACCACATCATTCATGCTCTGACCAGTAAAAATATGCCATGTGACTGATCTAATCTTACCTGTAAGCTTATGTGTCAGCTTTGAAACTTATTTTAGATTAATAATTTAACTTAACAATTGTTTTTGGAACCCGTGCCACCTTTTTCATTCGCTCATTCCTGTTCATTTTCGTTCGTCTTCATTCTCTCCATACTCTCTCTCCCCTGTTAACTTTTTCTTCCTCTTCATTCTCTTCATAGTTCATAGTCCTCTTTTTTGGTCCGTCTTCTTCTTGCTCAACCTTAATCTTTTTTCTCAAACTCTCTCTTCTTGTTAACCTTTTCTTCTGAGAGACGCTACGGTTCTGTTCTCAAAGCTACAGGAATATCTTCCTTTGCTCCATAGACTCGCCAAAGAGGAAAGCAGGAAGATCCTTGTACAGCGGACATGAAGAAAGAAAGAAAGAAAGAAAGAGAGGAAAGTGGCAGCGGCCTTCTCAATGTTACCGAGGTAGCATCAAATGCGGTCAGATTTGTGGCCAAGGAAGTCAGCGACAAAAGACCGCGTGTAACCCCTGCAGCCGTAGTGAATGCAGATCTACTAAAAGGCCAGTGTCGGAGAAGTCGCCGTGAGTCATGAAGACGGTGGCCTTAATGGGAGCGTCCGAAGCCAAAGGAAGGGTTGAGTGAAGATGTTGCCACTGTAGTTTCAGAAGAAGCCATGTCCAGAGGCAAAGTAATGAAGCTGTGTTTGGTTTGAATTTGAGAATAGTGGCGCCAAAAGAAAATGGTTGACCGGGAGGGAGAGAGAGAAAGAAGAGGAATCAATCAATCTAAAATAAATTCCAAGACTAACACATAAGCTTACACGTAGGATTAAAATGAGTGATATGGCATATTTTTACTGGTCAGAGTATGAATGATGTGGTGCGCTGAGTGTATGCAAGAATTTCTCCATTGATAAAAGATATTACCTCCGATCCTAAATATAAAAGCTAGTTGACTAATTTAAGTAGAATAAGAAAATAAGTTAAGTTAGTTATTTGTAATAAATATGTATTATTTTTCTTAAAATATTCGTAATAATTAGATATATTAGTTAGAACTATCATTATTAGAAGAACTACCTTAAAAATATATATAAATATAAAAAATAAATTAGATTAAGATTTTATTTAATATCAAAATAAAAATTAAATAAGATTTTATATTAAAAATAAGAGGTGATGTGTGGTTGGTTTTTCTCATATTAAAGATTTTGGAAAGTAAAAGATTGGAGGGCCACGGGCCTGGGACATGACGGGATGGCGGTCCTTTTTTATCGGCCACAGAGCATGGGCAATTTGGACAGTTCATGAATTCCGTAGTCTCCAATAAAGTAAATTAAAATAAGAGAGAGACCAGCTGGCTCAAGCTCATAACTTTTTAATGATGTACTGGATAATAACCAGAAAAAAAAAAGGCTAAAAATATGAAATTTCAATTTTAGAAGTTAACACTTCATAATACTATAATGTGAGAAAAATCTAACTTATCATTTTAAAATTGAAATAAAAAAATGCCTTTTACTTAAAAAAATATAAAAAAAACTGTATTTACCAAAAAAATATACTTTTCTTATCTTAAATATAAAATTTATTTTATAATACAAATTGTACTACAAAATAGATATTATATTTAAAATCGAAGTACTATATAAAAAAAATCCAAACCCCTCAGTAAAGGCCCATTGGCACCACCGATGAGGAAGGATTTTTTGTGAAATTGGGTTGAGGTGGGATAATCTCACCACCACTTGGCGGTTTGTACAAAAATAAAGGATATCATTGAGCTGCTAAAGTTTTGCCATTCATATAATACGGGGAAAAGAAAAAAAAAAACTCTACACTCTTTTAGGTTCAAAATATAAGCACTAATTTTTGAAGGGATTTGATTTTTTTTAATAAGCTATAATTTGAAGTTATTTCATTATTTAATGCAACTTTTTTATTCATGATTAATTATATATCTCTCTCATCCTTTTTTATATTTTCTCTTATATCTTCTTCTGCTCATTCTTTTCCACTTCATCTTTACATATTTATTGTCTGTAATCAATTTTAACTAACTTTATAAGTTGTGTGATTTAGTTGTTACTTAGTTTTGTTGACAATTTTTATATAGATATTAACTACATTTCAATAAATATTATCAGCTTTTATTTAACAAGTAATAAAGTCACTCTTTCAGGTCATTTTCAGCTTTTGTATGAGTATTGACTATATTTTAATAGGTATTAATAACTTTCGTTTAACTAACATACAAGACCACTTTTTTAGGTCATTCACAATTTTTTTATGAGTATTAACAATACTTCAGTATGTATTAATAACTTTGGAATAAAAATTAACAAAACATAATAATTATTATAAAAAAGGCATAATAATCATTAGTCAGGAATTATTTGTACCTTCTCTCTTACACACGCCTTTCAGTTAATTTAAAGAAGCATCATAATTAACATCATATTACACATCCTAGTTCTACTAGCTGGCAAAAATCTCGATAATTAGCTCCTAATCTTCCAGTCAAAAAACAATGTCAATGAAAAAGTATAGGTATACTATCACGCGGTGGTGATTATAACTTTTCATGAATTTTCCATTTATCACTTAACGATGAAACTTTACTTATTTTTTTTTATTTGAGGATCGACAAATCAAATGATATTTTTATTCTAATTTTTGCCTCTTCTTCCCTCTTTGAATCGAACTTTTTCTTACTATAATGCTTCATTTCTTATTACTATTATCGATATAAGTCGGATCTTAGATATAGAAATATAAAAAAAGCTCCTCTCCTCTATAGAAAGAAATGATATCTTTAACCGCATATTTAAATCCTTTATAATATATTCAATTATATTTATAAAAGGCTCACCAAGTGAATGACTAACAAAGCAGGTTAAGCCATACGTATTTCACTGAAACGACACGCCTGCATTCCACTGCGAACTTATGCATATTGTAACATATATAATATCTAATACTTTAATAACCTAAAATAAAAAAAAACAATAATTGTTGAAATTAACAAGATGTAATAATTATTTATTATTTAAGTTAAAATTGCCACTTGTTAATTTATATTCTAAAGTTGCTAATACCTATTATTGAAATACTTATAAATTTTTTTTGAATGACATGAAAATAGTGGCCATATTACTTATTTCCCCTGATCCTTAATATAAGAGCTAGTTGACTAATTTAAGCAAATTAAAAAAATTAGTTAAGTTAGTTACTTATAATAAATAGGTAATATCTTTCTTAAAATAATATTCTTGCTAATAAAGTGTATTGGCTAGAATTATCATTATTATAAGGACTACTTTAGAAAAAAATAGATAAATATGAGAAACAAAATGGATTGGGATCTTATATTTAAGACTAAAATAAAAGTCAAATCAGCTCTTATATCAAGGACGGGAGCTAGTATTAAACAAAAATTTTTAGTCCCAATTGAAATGTAGTCAATACCCATCCAGAAGTTATAAATGACCGGAAAAGGCAGTCTTATTGCTTGTTAAATGAATGTCATTAACATCTATTAAAATATAATCAACACCTATACAAAAATTAGTAACAACAAGAAGTTAAAACCAAGTGGTTGGCTTATATATATACTACCTCCGGTCCTTATTATAAGACACCATTTAACTTTTTGTTTGGTCCTAATTATAAGACCCCAACTCATTTTGTCTCTTATATTTATGCATTTTTTTTTTCAAGATAATCCTTCTAATAATAATAGTTCTAGCCAATATACTTAATTAGCAAGGATATTTTAGGAATGACAACACTTATTTATTACAAATAACTAACTTAACTTACTTCCTTAATCTCCTCAAATAAGTCAATTGGGTCTTATAATTAGGACCGGAGGTAGTATTTTTTTGCATTATATTAACAATAAAGTTTTGGTAGTTCAATGATCATAATTAATTTTAGCACAAACCACAAGTGGTGGCAAATCCCACCTCCACCCGATTTTCCAAAAAAAAAAAAAAACCTCTATTGGCAAGTCGGCATCCACCTCCCCTGAGGTTGTGGCATCGACGGGGAATTGGGATTTTTTTTTTATATTTCTAATAAAGAGCATTTTTATTATTTTGTTTTAATTTTAAAATGACAATTTAAGTTTTCTTTTCATATATTACCTCCAGTTTTAATTATAAGAAATTATTTGTGGTATATTTGATACAATCGAATAGTTTAAAACCCGAACCGAACATCAAACAAGAAAGTTTAGCAATTTACTGTTCTTTTATAAATTTACCCACACACATTACTTATAACAGACTATACATACACAAGATAGTAGGTATAATATCTACATGCAGATCGGGATATTGTAATTTTTCTCAACTAATTTACTTATTCTTGGGCAAAACATATGGTTGTTACTTCTAAAATTTGAAATCATATTTAAAATTTGTACTAGAATTGTAAAATAACGTTTGAGAAATTATTTCTTTCATTTCGCGTTTTTTTTAAAAAACAATTTTACGATAGATCATAACGTGCCCTCTCATTATAAGACAATATTTGAATTTCTTTTCTAAGAAGAAGACAAAAATTAATTAAAGATACACAGTGAAGTAAGAAAATGATAATTGATATTGTTGTTCGAAAAATATATTATACTACCTCCAATCCTTAATATAAGACCCTTTTTGACTTTTATTTTGATCCTAAATATAAGACCCTATCCACTTTTTCTTTTATATTTATATATTTTTTCCAAAGCAGCCCTCCTAATAATGATATTTTTAGTCAATACACTTGATTAGTAAGGATATTTTAGGAAAAACAACATCTATTTAGGACAAATAACTAAATCAACTTACTTTCTTAATCTCCTCAAATTAATCAACTGGCTCTTATAATTAGAACCGGAGGTAGTATATAATAATAAAGAGGTAAGTTCTGTCTATCCAAATATACAAAAATGTCCGGTTGGTAATCTAGTAATCAGAACGAGTTTTGGTGCACATCAAGTAAAGAGCATCCAAACTGATCATATATGGATTATTTATATTTGATTTAGATAGTTTATATTTAATTTTTTATGTTTAAACAAAAAATTATTTTTCAACAAAAATAATAGTTAAAAGATTATCTTTATTTTAGATTTCATACTCATTAAAATAATTATTTTTAAAAAATTAAAATAAAAAAGAAAATAAATTTAGATCATCAAAATTAGATCTAAATAGTCCAAATATGATGAGTTTAGGATGCTCGAAACTAAAATAAAAAAATTTTAAATTTAAACCATCCAAATTAAATATAAATGATCCAGATATGTTGATCTTGGAGTGTTCATCTAATGAGTATTTGAAACTAGTTCAGTTGTTAATCAAAGGACCACTATAAATAGATGAGCTTGATCAAGTAGTTCACCACAACTGATAAACCACTAAACCAGGAGCAGCCATGAGAGTTGAAGGTGGTCGTGGTTTCCGGCTGTGTGTGTTTCTGGTGGCCACCGCCACCACTCTTACGGCGGTTGCCGGTGGCGATGCAAAGCCCCGCCATTTCTCCGTTCCCTTCAATAGAACCGTCTTTCCTTCTGACTTTGTCTTTGGTGCTGGCTCTGCTGCTTATCAGGTCCGCGTGCGTCTGTATATTTTATATTTTTTAAGTATTGTGGGATCCAATTGGGAATAACTGTTAAACCTATCAAAGCACTAAGAACAACTTATAAATGTGTATATATATTCATTTTTAATTATTGATGTGTGAGTGAAAGTTTATAGATATATTTTTTTCCCTGGTTTGTTGATAAGAACAGTCAGAAGGAGCAGCAAATATTGATGGAAGAGGACCAAGCATCTGGGACACCTTCACTAAGCAGCACCCAGGTTTCTTCTAACCATGCATGTTTCATTTTCTCTTTTCTCCCCTTTTTCTAATGTTTTTAGTATAAAATATTTTTTAAAAATTTGATTTTTAATTAATATGTGTAATTAATGAGCAGGAAAGATATCAGATCATAGCACTGGTGCAGTGGCCGATGATTTCTATCATCGCTACAAGGTGCTGCTCATCATCAACTTCATCTATCTTGTCAATATTCACCAACCCTTGCACACACACACACACAAACACACACAAGTGTGTATATCTATAAATAAATTAAAGGGGTAATTAAGTAATAACAGTTTAGGATTAGATGTGAGATCGAATCACAACCTTCCATTTATCGGAAAGTTTTTTATGTCACTACATTAAAATCACAAGTCTTTTGCTTTTGTATTGTGTGGTTGTATTTGTGAATAAATGCCTTTCCCCCCCCCCCCCAAAATATTGCAGAGTGAAATACAGCTGATGAAAAAAATTGGGCTGGACTCTTTTAGATTCTCCATCTCATGGTCTAGAATTTTTCCTGGTAAGAATTTTCTCATTAAACGACTATGGCATGAAGTGATTTAAAAATAATTATTACTTGATTTTTTGCAGAGGGCAAGGGAAAAGTGAATGAATTGGGAGTCAAGTTCTACAACAACGTTATAAATGAGCTCCTAGCTAATGGTCAGTCCCTCCCTATTTTTACTTAATCGATTAATCACCTCCAAATCATCATTATATTAATTAATTTCTGTATTAAGATGAACTTTTGAAATAAATAATGCAAATTAATAATCAAGCCCTTTTCATATCTATTGACTGAATAATTGTGGACATGTGTATAGGTTTAACACCACTTATCACCCTCTTTCATTGGGATCTTCCTCAAGCTCTTGAAGATGAGTATGGTGGATTTTGTAGTCCTAAAGTTGTGTAAGTAATAACACACCGTTATCCATCAGACAAATTCTTACATGCATTGGAGCACCACGTCATTTGTGATCTCTCCAATTAGATGAAACCAATTCAGATAAATTCAGTCCCACATGACATTATTGGTTAGAGAAATCAATAGTCATGGGTACCACAAAAATTTACATTTAATAATTTCTCTCGCCGTGAATTTAATGCCTCTCTCTAACTCTCATTTTCACTTCCAACAATGCCCTTTTTCTCTCTTTCATCAACCCATCAAATCCGTCAGCCATTCAAATTTGAAAACGACCCCAAAAATCTTCATTAGTAACCCCATTCCACCAACGTGCCCTCCCCAGCAATACGTTAAAAATATTTATTTATAACATTTATACTAAATTAATGTTGTAAAATAACAAATAAATAGTTATATATATTAATTTTTTGAGTGAAAAAACTATTTTATTACTTATTAAACTTTGATTGTTATTGCAATTTTGCAATTTCTTTTAAATTTTAAGTGACATTTAGATAAATTTTCTAACTTGTCAATTTTTACTTAACTTGTCACACACTCATACTTTTACTTCTGATCTTTAATATAAAAATTAGATAACTAATTTATGAATATTAAAAAATTTAGTTGTGTTAATTATTTATAACAAATATGTGTTAATTTTTTAAAAATATTTTTTACAATCATATACATTATAACCGTCTCACCTGTTCATAAAAATTTTCTCACTGTATATAATTAATAAGGATATTTAAGGAAGAAAACTACAAATTTCAGAGGCAAAATAAACTAAGTCTTATACTTAGGGTTAAAATGAATATCTTATCTATTTCTTATATTCAAAATGAAAGTGGTATTTTTTTTTTAAAAGACAAAATTTACATCAATTTACTGGTATTAATTAGGTTTATTCGGTCAAATCTTGTCATATTTGATTTTCTATACAATATGCATATATCCATCGGGTCCATTTTTCCAATTTATTTGCATATACAGATGCATATATATATATTATTTATGTGTTTAAGGTAAAAAAGTTTAATAGATGTGAAAATATATTAAGAAACCCCTAAAATTCTACAATACCGCCGAATTTTATTTAAATGTATATCAGATATGAATAAATATTTTAATATATAACTATGTATTTATTACTCCCTCCGTTCCTTATTATAAGAGACAAATAACCGAATTATGTTGATAAAAAAAGCAATTAAAATTAGTTAAGAACAATCAATGTGTAAAAAATATAATTTTTTTCCCAAAAATGCCCTCATTAATAAGGAGAGAGAGCATGAGAGAGAACAATTAAATTATTAAAAGAAAGAGAAGTAGGAGGGAGAAAGAGTGTGAGTTGGAGACAATAAATATGGGTAAAATAGGAAATCAACACAAAAAAGTAGAGACAACTTTTAAGTGTCTCTTATATATAGGAACATGCAATAAGCATCAAATGTCTCTTATAATAAGGAACGGAGGGAGTATTTTGTAACATTAACTTACTTAACATAAATGTTATTAATAAATATATTAATAAGAATTAATATATTATAAATGGCTCACCACCTCCTCCTTTCTCATGCGGCTGCTGTTAAGCTCTACAAAACCAAATTTCAGGTTCTCTTTATTTAATTTCCAATTATTATGTTCCCCCGAAGCATGTTAATCCTACTTCATCAATTTTTTATCAAACGAAATATGCAATTTGACTTTAAAATTTTTTTTCCCAAGTGAATAATATACTCAATTATTTATTGTAATTATTATAGGCTACTCAGAAGGGAAAAATAGGGATCACTTTAGTGACAATTTGGTTTGAGCCAAAGTCTGAGACTATGGTCGATCATGCTGCCGCAAATCGAGCTCTCGATTTTTTCTTTGGATGGTAAGTGATAAAGACATAAGGCCAAGAATTTGCCTCTCAACATGTCTCCATTAAATTTGAATTGTTCAAAAATAAATTTAACTTTAAAAAATAATTCTTTCCCCAGTGAAATATATTCTAGCTAGTATCATATAGTCAAATTAAACAGTCAATTAGGGGAAAGAAAAAAAAATCTGGAAAATAAGTGGATATTATGCAGGTATGCTGATCCAATTACATATGGAGATTATCCAAAGATCATGAGGTCATATGTGGGAGACAGACTTCCAAAATTCACAAAACCAGAATCAGAAATGCTGAAAGGATCATATGATTTTCTTGGTGTCAATTATTATACCACCTATTATGCTGAAAACTCCCTCTCTGCTTCCACTGTTAATCGGAGTTATACTTCTGATATGCGTGTCACTTTCTCCAGTAAGTAATCGAACAAATTAACATATCCCCGGAACTCAAGAATATACTCCTCCGGTCCTAATTATAAGACCCAATTGACTTATTTGAGGAGATTAAGGAAGTAAGTTAAGTTGGTTATTTATAATAAATAAGTGTTGTCATTCCTAAAATATCCTTGCTAATTAAGTATATTGGTTAAAACTATCATGATTAAAAGGATTATCTTGGAAAAAAATGCATAAATATAAAAGACAAAATGGATTGGGTCTTATAATTAGGATCAAATAAAAAGTCAAATTGGATCTTATAATAAGGACCGGAGGAGTATCATATATGTTTTTTTCCTTAAAAAAAGGAAGATAATTGTGCATGTCATTATAATTTTATTTGATTTTTAATCAGGTTTGTAAAGTTTTGTTCTTTTATCATGTTCTTATAGTTGTACAATTGATTTTAATCATTTGTAGCTTCTTTTCAATCTATTCCTTATGATTTCACATAGTTTTTAATCAGATTCTTATAGTTTCAGGTGGCTGATCGGGGGTGGGGGGGAGAAACTATTAAGATCTGATTAAAAATCATATGAAACTATAAGGAGGCCATGATAAAAATTAAAGAAACAAAATTATCTACAGGGACAAAATTAAAACAAGGCAATTTATAAAAACGTGATGAAATTGGAAAAAAAAAAAAAAGAAGGTATAGAAATGCGATTAAAAATCCGGTAAAAATATAGGTACTGGCAGATTAATTTTTCCTTAAAAAATTACATTTCTATATATCTTCCTTTCTCAATTTAATGTATATATTGACATATGAAACCACCTCACCTTTATTTCCTTGCGATCTCAGCCAAGAGAAATGGTCTCTATGTTGGTACCCCGGTATGTTCTTCTTCTTAGTGTTATTAAATACATAAACACATCCTTAATTAACTTCCAATCAGACCATTTGTGCCATAAGCCTGATTATTACAATTGTGCAGACTGCTTTGAACTGGCTCTATATTGCTCCCAAGGGAATCTACCAACTTATGATGTATGTCAAGGAAAAATACCAGAACCCGCCTATTGACATCACTGAAAATGGTATATATCATCATCATCATCATCAAACACTTTCATGATCACATATATAGTTCATGATATCCTTAATTTTTAAGTAATTTGTGGTAATTATTTATAGGAGTGCCTGAATTAAATAATGCGTCAAAACCGGTTCAAGAAGCAATCAAGGACAGTGTGAGGATCAGATATCATGATAACCATCTCAGAAATCTCCTTCAAGCTATCAAGTAAGTGATCCATGCATATACATAAATCAAAATTATAAACTAGACCTTATATTAAACACCGAACGCAATATTAAGTAAATTGAATTTGGGTATTATATATACAGGGACGGGGTGAACGTGAAGGGATATTATGCATGGTCATTTTTTGACGACTTCGAGTGGGATGCCGGCTACACCGTTCGATTTGGAATCACCTATGTGGATTTCAAGGACAATCTCAAAAGATACATGAAGTACTCTGCTTACTGGCTCAAGATGTTCCTCCTCCATTAGTCATAATCATCATCGACTCCTTAGTTGCGCAAGCCTTTGGAGAGCAATTAATTTGCAGTATATTTAATATCCGAGGCTTTAATTTCCTTTGGAATCACATCAGCATCATGTATGGTTGCTTATTGCCATGTTCTGAAATAAATAATCATGTACTTTTTATGAATTTTAAATAAATAAATGAAGTCTTGACTTTAATATCTTTAATATCTTGATTTTAACAAGTGTTATAGACGTGTACGAGAGAGAGCGAGCTACTTATTAATGATCCATAAAGTATATCTATATGCGTAAGACTCCAAATCCCGAATTTGGACTTTGGAATATGCAAAAACCTAGATGCAATATTACATGAAACCTGGAAAATATTTCAATGTAAAATTAATATCATTTTTACTTTCGAATGCTTGACAAGTTTTTGTTAATATATAAATATATACTACCTCCTGTCCTAAATAAACTAGACGCTACGTTTAGGACTGGGGATAGTAGAAGTTGAAGTATTGAACATCTACCACAAAATTCTTTTACTAGGCATAAATATTTTTTTTATTAGAGACAATCATGTTTGAGATATTATCAAATACTAAATGTTAATACGTCTCTTAACAGGAATTTAAATATTGGTTTATCATGATGTGAGAGAATATTTTATTCTGCTAGACTTAATCTCTATTGATTATCACAAAATTATAATAACATATAAAAGCATGCTTCAATGATTGGGGTAGATAACACTTTCCCTTGCATTTTTTTAACTCATAACTATCTTTCTACTGAGAATAATCCTATAATCAAGATACAGCTGATAGTAAATGCAAACAATCGTCTACCAGATTTTTAAGCTTTAATTTACCATGTTATAAGGGATCATCTTCTTTCGCAATGAAAAAGTTTAATAATTTTGAAAATTTGATAAATATAATTCGCCTCCCCTTGATATTGCCACTTATAATGCAATATTTTTAACTTCACTTTCATGTTCATGAAATTTAGTTATTTTGAACACTAATTCCTTCATTAATATTTTTTTATTGTCAATTACTACCTTAGGTCTTAATTATAAGATTTTATTTGTAGACTATAAAAAAAAATCTTATAATAAGAACAGGATGGAGTTTTTTTTTTTTGAAGTCACAAAAGCTGTCATTTTTTCATTTGTTTATTTGGACAAACTACCTTAAACTATAATACACTTCTAATTTTCCTCTTCGGAAAAAGAAATTCGCAACCTAGCTACCCCATATTTATTATTTCCTATAGACTGCATTAATTATATATATCCTCCATTTTCTAAAAAAATTATTAAATGAAATTTAAAATCCACGTATTGCAGTAATATCTGGACACAATCTTCATGCTTCAATATAAAATTACACTGTTCAAATGGATCGCGATCACCAAAAATGTATGTGTGTATATTCAATTCTTATCTTTCTACACTCAAATATTTTCTAAATAATTTTTTAAAAAAAATTAAAATTAAACATTCTGCACGTGTGTATGAAAAATGAAACTATAATCTTAATCAGATTAGATTATATTTTAGTATAAGGATAAGGTGCTTAAATACCTCAGAAATATCAACAAAGGAGCACTTAGTACCTAAAAGTTTTTTTTTTTGTTTTTATATGTTCTGAAAGTTTATTTTTGTAACATGTCTTTCCTAATTATCTACTGTTAAGTTTGAACATTAAAGATACCGATCAAACTATTTTTTTTTTTGATAAATTCAAGCTGTATATTTTAATAGTCAAATTTAATGATGGATAACGCCCAATATATTTTTGTGATAAAAATATAAAAACTAAAAACAATTCCAAGTACTAGGCACTCCTTCATTGATACTTCCAGAGTATTTAAGCATCTTATCACTTTTAGTATCTATTAAGACAATACTTTGTGTTCAGTAACTTATATTTATTATTTATTATGTCAAGTTTTTATGTGACATATAATTATGTATTTTATTTTTAAAGTATTATCATTGAATTATAAGTTTATATTAAAAAAAAAAAGACACATGTGAAGAACTTATAATAGCAAATATAAAAAATTTGATTTAAGTATTTTTGGTATATGTATATTTATATGCACATGGTAGTTGACCGATGGAGAATTCTCTCGCAAGTTTGATCAATTAATTATGGCCACACATGATAAGTTATGGGGAGAAGCAATAATAAATCTTTTAAAAAAATTTAATTATCAAAAAATTTTATAACATATGACTATTCTGAATATATTATCATTTTTCTAGTCTAAAACTTGTCAATACTCACTTTCTATTGTTCTATTTGTCAATAGATTTTAGAATAATTAAAATTTTTTTGAGACCAATTGTAATTCTCCCTAAGTTTGTCCTATTAGAAAACATTTCTATAGATCTGACGTGGAAAAAACTGAAAATATATAATAATAATTTACAGTTGTACAATTTTAATAATTTAAAATTATTTAATTTATATATATTTTAAATAAAATTATAATATTATTTATTTTCATAAAATATTAAATTACGCGCCTTAGATGTGATGATGGTGATGGAAAAGGACGGCAGAAGAGAGAATCTTTCTCCGCCAAATGAAATTTGAAAAAATTGTAAATAAGACCCCCTAATATGTAAAATTATGATTTAAGATCCTAAATTTAAAAAATAGCAAATAAAGACCTGATTCTACTTTTGTAAATATGAAATCATAGTGAAATGTTTGAAATGCCCATCAACTAAATGACAAGCTGAATTTGGAAAATGACAAATTAATTTTAGTGAATGACAACTTTAATAGACCAAATCATAACTTAGCTGAGGATATGTCAAATGACGAGTTGATTATGAAAAATAACAAGTTTACTTTAACAAATGATAATTTCAGTAGATCAAATCACAATTTGACTAAGAGGCATTTTAGACATTTCATCATGATTTTATATTTGCAAAAGTGGAACCTAGTCCTTATCTACTATTTTCCATATTTAGAATCCCAAATTATAATTTTACATATTAGGAAGTCTTTATTTGTAATTTTTTCATGAAATTTTCTCTTCTGCAAAAAGATAACTATTGCAATAAGGGTGATCAGACCTAGGAAATTGTGCTTCTTTCTTTTTGGATTTTAAAATATTAGTTACTAAAAAAATAATAAATATTAAAATTTACTGAAGCATTATAAATGATGTTAAAAATAACGTAAAATTATCAAATGACACTTAATTGAACCTTACATGAATAACCTATATATATATATATATATATATAAATAAGAGTCTTCAAAACACAATACAAAGAGTGATTGTACAGAAAGAGATAAGTTCTCAAAATATAGTGTAGCGAATAATTGTTCAAATGAACAATGAGAAAAAGAGTGCTACGCAGCCACATTTTGAGGGTATAGTCTTTTTTTAAATAATTTGTTATCCATACAACATTTAAATAGGTATCATTTGGTAAGTTCATATATAGTACTCTGTCAGTTTTAAATATAAAATCTTTTTTGTTGTATAAATTATACTACAAAAAGAGTCTTATATTTATAATTGGAGGAGTAGATTTTAATACCATTACGCTTTCAAGGACTAAATTTTTAAGATAAACTAAATTCAGAAACCAAAACTAAGGGTTTGAAATTCAAAAAACCAAAGTCAAAATAAACTTAAATTTAAAGGATAAAAAATTATATTAATGCAACAGTAAATTAGAAAATTACATTATCCTTCGGCACTTTAAATAGAAGTGAGCGTTGAAGCATTTGAATGGCAAAGAGGAGATAATGAAAATGGCAAGCGTAAGAAATAATGTAGCGTTGAGCTTCGTCTTCGTCTTCCTTTCCTTCTTCGTGTTGCTGCTGAGAGGCACAGAGAGTGCTAAGCCAAGTCATTATTCTGTGCCTTTCAATAGAACCCTTTTCCCTCCTTCCTTCATCTTCGGTGCTGGTTCTGCTGCGTACCAGGTTTCTCTTTTTCATTATCATCAAAATGCCTCCATTGATTAATTCTCTTCCTCATCTCTTAAGCCTTTTCTCTACAAAGTTGTATGAAATACTATAATTATTTATTACTATACTTTTCCCCACTTTTTGTTGTTGAGTTACATCATGATGATTCAGTCAGAAGGAGCAGTAAATATCGATGGACGAGGACTAAGCATATGGGACACTTTCACTAAGCAACACCCAGGTGTGTGTGTGTATATATAGACACACACATTCACAAGAACTTAACTGTTCATAACTTGTGAATATGTATGTATGTATGTATGAAAGAATAGTATGTAAATGTAAGCCAAGAAATAATGCTAACCGGAGAGTTCATTTTGATATACAGAAAAGATTACGGATCGGAGTAATGGTGATGTTGCAGAGGACTTTTATCATCGATACAGGGTACGTATGTGCTCATTGTTATATATATATATATATATATATATATATAGTTTAAATAATGTAGAATTGATGTGAAGCTTCAAGAATTGAACATAATTACCAAAAATTCCCAATGACAACATATACAATAGCATGTAATAACAAGTTCTGATATTAAAAATAATAAATACTGGAGACTTCTTAATAATTTTCTTTGCATGGGACCTCGCTTGCCATTGGAAATGATGTTGGTGATTGTGATAATGGCACATTAATTGTACAGAGTGACATACAATTAATGAAGGAGATAGGGTTGGACTCTTTTAGATTCTCCATCTCATGGTCCAGAATATTCCCCAGTAAGTACTTATACTAGTATATGTTTAATGGTTATACAATTATTTGCATCTTTCGACATTATAATAAACTTGGAAGTGATAATTGCACAAATTAATGAAAACTTGTTTTATATATATATATGCGCAGAGGGGAAAGGCACAGTCAATTATTTGGGAGTTAGCTTCTACAATAATCTCATCAATGAGCTCCTTTCAAATGGTTAACCTCTCTCTCTCTCTCTCTCGGGCTTCTTCAATTATATATATATATATATTGAAAAATAATTATATATATATATATATATATATATATGTCTGAGTTTTTATCTGAGCTAACTTTACTATCAAATTTTTTTTGTAAACCAAACAAGTCTAAACCCACAGCATGTTATTGCATCCACAGGAATAAAACCTTTTGTGACTCTCTTTCATTTTGATCTTCCCCAAGCCTTAGAAGATGAGTATGGTGGATTTCTCAGTCCTAAAATAGTGTAAGTCATATTAATGATCGATTAAAATTATTACCGATCAATAAAATATATATCCTAATGAAGTCAATTTTTTATGTCATTATTTTTTCCCCTAATGTAATTGATATTTAAATATATGATGATCTAGGGGGGACTTCTATGAATATGCTGATTTCTGCTTCAAAACTTTTGGTGATCGTGTTAAGCATTGGGCTACTTTGAATGAACCCTATGGGTACAGCAAAAATGGCTACGACACTGGCAGCTTCCCGCCGGGAAGATGTTCTAACTATGTCGGAAACTGCACCTCCGGCAACTCCGCCACCGAGCCCTATCTCGTCACCCACCATTTTCTTCTTGCTCACGCCGCTGTTGTCAGATTATACAAAACCAAATATCAGGTTTCATTAAAAACAAATAAATTACAGCAGCAATGGAACTTGGCGTCTCTGCGTGTTCTTTTTCAATGAATTGACGTATCTTGTTGTGTCTTTTTGTGTGTATTCTGTATTGGGAACAGAGATACCAGAAGGGGGAAATTGGAATCACATTAGTGACACACTGGATGGAGCCAAAAACAAACTCTCCTGCCAATCGTCAAGCTGCAAGTCGAGTTCTGGATTTTTGGTTGGGATGGTATGCATATACTCCCTATTCTTATTTACAGCGCAGAAAGAGAATGATTTTTTTGATCATATTTATAGAAGAAAGTGAAATAAATTTTTCATATGAATATTTATAAATTACTTGTACTCTAAGTTCGCAAACCACGAAATACATTAAATTGATAATTTTTTTACATTTGCTTTTTTTTTGTTGAAGAAAGTGCATTAAAAATATATTTTATATTTTCTCTTACCTGTTCACTTTGTCTATCTATGCATTTATTAAGTTAACAGTGATAAAATTAGAAAAACTTATTAATTACCCTCTAAATGACTTATGTTTAGACAAATTTTTTTCCCTACAAGTGACTTATAAATAGAAACAGAGTGGTATATAATTTTACCATTTTTTATTACTATGTTGAATTTATTCTCAGAGGATATAATGTATATTAATGTGGTGTTTGGATAAAAACCAAATCATAATTTTAAAAAAGATTTTACGATATATAAAGTAAATATTTGATTTGAGTTTATTTGAGTTTTATTTAGATTTGTGTGAGAATATTTTTCAAAAATGCTTTTCAGTGGATCCAAACACAAACACTCCCTAAATAGGGATAAAATTGAAAATTTGTTTAATTTTAGGAAAAATTTAACGAAGTTTAAAAATTTTCTCTATATATGTAAAACTTGATGGAAGTAACTTGTAAATATGATTACAGAAGTAGAGTGTAACTAATATCAATTTATCTTAGTATAAAAAAAAATCAATTCATCTCATTTATTTTTTCCCCCTTCGATTTTCTCTGTTTGGACGAAGTGAGGAATGGGAAGTGAAGAAAATGGACGAAAGGGAAAAAAGTGGGGAAATGAAGAAGAATAGGAAATTAATATGTAATTTCACAACCAAAATAATACTCAGAGAAACCTTCGAGACAGTTTTAGAAAACTGATTTTCTCCACAAAATCTCTTCACTTTTAAAAGAGAAAGCTTTAGGGAAGAAATTAACCATGTTGGTCTTATGCCTGGTTTAATTTTTCCCTCCGCTTCTTTCCATCCTGCTTTTTCTTTTTCTATCCAAACACATGGTTAATAATTTCTGTGTTTCAAGCAATAATTGATGTGTGTGCAGGTATGCTGATCCCATTACATATGGAGATTATCCAAAGAGCATGAGATCTATAGTGGGAAATAGACTTCCAAAATTCACAAAAGCAGAATCAGAAATGCTGAAAGGATCTTATGATTTTATTGGGATAAATTATTATACCACCCAATATGTAGAAAATGCTCCCTTATCCAGCAATGTTAATCGCAGCTACTCTTCTGATGCGCAAGCCAGTTTCTCTAGTAATTTAATTAACCTAATCATCATTAATTAATTTCCCATCACTCAAAGACAATTATTATGTTATTTTATATTCACTATCAAACATCACTTTAATAAACGTCATTTTTCTTTTGATTTCAGCTTCGAGAAATGGCTTCCCTGTTGGTACTCCGGTATATTATATTCTTCTTCCTCTTTTCTCATTCCTTTAGATTTAGATGACAGACATATAAGTTAATTATTTGAAAGGTTAAACTTTTTTAATTGTCATTATTATAAACTTCCGTCTTTCTTTCTTTTTGTTCTTTTTTCCAAATAAACTTCCTTCATACTCTTTATTCAGTTGCGCGTTGTGAAATTGTATAAATAGTACCTTGATCTTCATTTCGAACACTTTTTATATGTATACATATAAAGCTAATCAAAGTGTTTAAAAGTAGTGCTAGAGATGAGTTAAACTTATACTAATCCAACCCATTTTACCCGTCTAGAATTGTAGGTTGGGTTGGTTAAAATGCAACCCTACACAACCCTCAAACCCTAATGGATCAACCCGTAATATGTAGGTTGGTCCACACATTCCCAGCTTTCTAAAATTAAGAAGTGTTCCTAATAGGGTTTGGGTTTAATAAAAGAAACTAATTCCTCACAATCTAATGATTCAGCTTTCTATTGAGAGATGTACCAATATTTAATACCTGATAGTACTTCAATTGGATTGTTTTTAATAAAAAGATACTTTTCTTAATCGAAAAATGCATACGTAGTGGTATGAGCGATTAACCTTAGCAACTTTAATAAAGAAGAAAGTTTTGGATGGCTTTGCAGACGGCATTGAGTTGGCTTTATATATATCCCAAGGGACTCCATCAGCTTTTGTTGTACGTAAAGCACAAATACAGTGACCCACCCATTTACATCAATGAAAATGGTAAGCAAAATTATTGATCCCACCTGAATTATTGTCCTTTATTTACAATAACCTTAAAAAATTTCTTTCGCCTATCTGTAAGTTCATTTTATTATATATATATATATATATATATATATATATATAAGATAGCCTTAAAATTATTAATATATAACTCTTGTTACGTTGAAAATTTCAGGAGTTGCTCAAGTAAACAATGCATCTATACCGGTGAAAGAAGCCATCAAGGATGGAATCAGAATTAGATATTATGATGCCCATCTCAGATATCTTCTTCAAGCTATCAAGTGGGTTCTCACATATATTATTACAACAAATAATTATTACAAGAAATATTTAAATCAATTGTATCCCAAAAAGGTATAATTAAGTAAGGCAAAATCCCACTTAAATTAAATTAAGCTAAAATACCATAATTCAGATTTATACCTCTGCATTTTTAATAAATTCCCACTTAAATGTGGTCATTTAACTTGATTTTGAAATTTCTATTTAGTCCTTTTAGCATTATTAGGAATTTAGATTTTGGTGTTTGGACTGGATTTAATTGAAAATTTTCCATTAATTAATTGATATATGTCCTTCCGCAAAACATCACATATAGATTGAGTAAATTTTGATTAGTTTTTTTTTCCTGAAAGTATACCCATTTCTATTTTAATTTACATTTTTTGAAAACAATAAGTACAAATTTTAATTTTAATTTGTAATAGTTAAAATAAGACATTTGTTTCGTAAAATAAAAATTAAATTAATGCAAAACTCATCTAAATTTTGAATGGCTATGCATGTGCAGGGACGGAGTGAAGGTGAAGGGATACTATGCATGGTCGTTCTTTGATGACTTCGAGTGGGATGCTGGCTACACCGTTCGATTCGGAATCATTTACGTAGATTTCAAGAACAATCTCAAAAGATATATGAAGTACTCTGCTTATTGGCTCAAGATGTTCCTCCTCCGTTGAGTTCCTTCACCACAATAATAACTCTGCTCTTCAGATTCTCCACCATATCTCCTACATAATAAATTAATGGTTGGACTGGGAGATAAAATGTGACTTTAGTTCTTAAGATCAGATCACAAGAAGTTAATTAGTTAGTTAGACTCTAAATACAAGGGTCTTATTGTGATTAATAAAAGATTATTATCTATTACTCCCTCCGTTCCTTATTATAAGAGACGAATAACCGAATTACGTTGATCAAAAAACAGTTAAAATTAGTTAAGAACAATGAATGTGTAAAAAGTATATTTTTTTTCTCAAAAATACCCTCATTAATAAGGAGAGAGAGCATGAGAGAGAACAATAGTAAATTCTTAAAAGAAAGAGAAGTGGGAAGGAGAGAGAGTGTGAGTTGGAGACAATAAATATGGGTAAAATAGGAAATTAACACAAAAAAATAGAGACAACTTTTAAGTGTCTCTTATATTTAGGAACATGCTATAAGCATCAAATGTCTCTTATAATAAGGAACGGAAGGAGTATCTTCTGTTTCCCTTCTTATGGGTGTGCGTTTTTTTTTTTTTTTTTGGTTTAAGCACAGGCATGTATGAATTTCTTGTAGTGATGATTCCAATGCTTTGTTTTACTAATTACTAGTAGTTTATTACTTTGTTTTATGGATATTATTCATAGAATTTTAAGCAATTGGGCCCGCCAAAAAATAAAGCACCAAAAACATGAATGACTTGGCCCATCAATCCAATCAAGGGAAGAAAACGCACACAAACTTCATTTTCCAACGACATGTGCCCTCACCTGCTCCACGGGTGTCGCCTCGTATTCGTATATGCTCTCACTAGTAGAAAAATGACAACTTTCATCCCACAGGGCCCACCATTTTCTGAGTTTTGCAAGATTCCGGCACTTCCCCGTTCACTCCCCTTCTCCCTGATCCTTATTTATGACTATTTTCCATGGACTGCATTGATTATAAATATCTTCTAATTTTTCAAAAAACCTTCTATCTTTGGTTTTTAATATAAGATTTTATTTAGATTTTATTTTAATTCTAAATATAAGATCTTAATATACTTTGCTTTTCATATTTATCTACTTTTTTTTTCAAAATAGTCCTTGTAGTAATGGTAGTTCTAGTTAATACACTTGATTAATAAGAGTATTCTAGGAAAAATAACACTTATTTATTACAAATAATTAACTTAACAAACTTTTTTAATCTATTCAAATTGGTCAACTAACTTTTATATTAAGGACCGAAGGTAATATTATCTAAAATTCAAAAGGGGTTAATGCAAATTTTAGTCCTTTAAATTTACTTTCATTTTGATTTTGGTTCCTCAAATTTAAAATAATAAGTTTTGGTCTTTCAATTTTTTTTTCATTTAAAACATTAGTCTCTATAATTTAATGAAAATTTGGATCATTTTGCTTCTTAAAGAATCGAAGCCTATAGTTTGAAATTTGAGGAACCAAAATCAAAATAAGGCTAAATTCAAAAACCAAATATTATACTAACCAATTTAACATCCACATATTCTATTAAATCTGGACACAAGTATTCAAAAAAAAAAAAACCTGGACACAATAATCACGCTTCAATATAAAATTACGTTGTTCAAGTCGATCGCGATTACTAAACTCGTAAACAGCGTGACATTTAATTAGCAGACACCTAACATTCAAGTTGACTTCTGAACGGGCACTAATTTTTTTAATCATTTAAAAATTTATGAAAGAAAACTTAGGCACGAAATATATGAAGTATTGTTTCAATTGGCATGGAACATATTTTTAATAGTTTTCTGGCATTATTTTATAATATTCAAAATAAATATATATTTTAAATTCTTATCTTTTCTATACTCAAATATTTTCCAAACATGTTTTTAAAATTAAAATTTTTGCATGCTTAATCTAACCTTGAAACATAACCTTAATCAGATTTGATTAAATATAATCGCTAAAAAGTTCTACAATAAATGAGAGGTATAAACCTGTTCTTATTTTTTATGCTAAAACTTGTCATTACATATTACTCATTTATTGTAAAATTTTTAGGTGAGTGGTTATTTTTTGGGATCTCGTAATGATTTTCCCAATATAATGTATTTATATACAGATTGCAGTAGTGACCAGAGGAGTTTTCTCTCACGCACCTAACGTGATCAATTAATTATTGCCACTCACAATATTATTTTATACACTATCGGGACAGATTTCTTCGGATCTGACTTGTTTGCCGACAACATGATCATTCGGAGAAGCCAAATCAAAGAAGTAACTGATCAGAAGAAAATTGATAATCATTTACCTATAAAAAGCAAAATCACTAAATTATGGGGCAAGTTAATAGTGTATCTGACGTAGATCCAATAGCCAAAACAAAAACATTAAAAAAAAAGAAAGAAAAAAAAGGAGAAGATGATATTGTTTGATAATATTATATGTTATGAGAAGGAGCCCATTTCAAAAGACTAATACGTTATGTGGCAAAAAAATTTTGAATATATAAACAACACTTTATTTGTGAAGCTCCGTGATGTGAGACTCATAACATCAAATATATAGACATAATTTAGATTGTCAATATGTAGAGATAAGATAATAAGATATAAATTATATGTAAAAAAGAGGGATTTTGTAAAAGATAATGACAACAATATTGCATTATTGGTGATAAGACTGTGCGGTATCGTTATTGGTGAAGAAACTACTGAAATACGCTATCCTTCGGAACTTTAAATAGAAGTGAGTGTTGAAGCATTTGAATGGCAAAGAAGAGATAATGAAATTAATGGCAAACAGGAGAAATAATGTAGTGTTGAGCTTCGTCTTCTTCTTTTTCTTCTTCGTGTTGCTGCCGAGAGGCACAGAGAGTGCTAAGCCAGGTCATTATTCTGTGCCTTTCAATAGAACCCTTTTCCCTCCTTCCTTCATTTTCGGTGCTGGTTCCGCTGCTTACCAGGTTTCTCTTTTTCATTATCATCAAAATGCCTCCATTAATTCTCTTCTTCATTTCTTAAGTCTTTTCTCTACAAACTTGTATGAAATACTTTATCATAATTTGTCATATTTTCCCTCACTTTTTGTTGTTGAATTACATTATGATGATTCAGTCAGAAGGAGCAGCAAATAATGATGGAAGAGGACTAAGCATATGGGACACCTTCACTAGGCAACACCCAGGTCTCCATATACACACACACAGACATATTTTTCTTTCATTAGTTACCACAAATTCATAGGAAGCTAAGTCTACTTTCAGTATTTAATATAAGAACGAGATAACTAATTTAGCAATATTAAAAAAATTAGTTAGGTTAGTCATTTGTAACAAATATGTGTTACTTTTCTTAAATTAGCTTATTTATTCATATACATTGAAACTACACTTGAGTGAAAATACCTTACAATCAATAGGGATATTTTTGAGTACACATTATAAATTTGAGAGGCAAAGTGGATTAAAGTCTTATATTTATGACCACCAACTAATTCTTATATTTAGGACACAAGATGATATATGAAAGAATAATACTTAACGTGTCCCAAGAAATTATGCTAACGAAAGAAATTATATTTTGATGTACAGAGAAGATTATGGATCAGAGTAATGGTGATGTTGCAGATGATTTTTATCATCGATACAAGGTGCATATATAAATGTTCAATTTTATTTATATATATATGCAGTCACAAATAAATTAAAAATTGATGACGTTGTTGACGATTGTGAATATTGGCATGTTAATTGCAGAGTGACATCAAATTAATGAAGAAGATCGGGTTGGACTCCTTCAGGTTTTCGATCTCATGGTCTAGAATATTCCCAAGTATGTGCTTAATTATGTTTTCAATAGTCATGCAATAATTTGCATCTTACGACGTTAATGTTAAAACTTGAAAGTGATTTGCACAGATTAACTTGTTTAAGTTATGTGCAGAGGGGAAAGGAACAGTCAATTATTTGGGGGTTAAGTTCTACAATAACCTCATCAATGAGCTTCTTTCTAATGGTCAACTTCTCTGCCTCTATCTCTCTTTTTCTAAGGTCTCTTTAATTATTATTATTATAATAATAACAACAAATCTGAGCTAACTCACATATTATTGCATATATAGGATTAAAACCTTTTGTGACTCTCTTTCACTTTGATCTTCCTCAAGCCTTAGAAGATGAATACGGTGGATTTCTTAGTCCTAAAATAGTGTGAGTCATACTAATTAATTAAACTTATAATTATCTATAACTATCCAAATAAAGTAATTTTTCCCTAATTTAATTGGTGTGTGTGTGTGTGTGTGTGTCTGATGTAGGGGGGACTTTCGTGATTATGCTGACTTTTGTTTCAAAACTTTTGGTGATCGAGTTAAGCACTGGGTTACTTTGAACGAACCCTTTGGGTATAGCAACAATGGCTACAACACAGGCAGTTTCGCGCCGGGAAGATGTTCTAACTATGTCGGAAACTGCACCTCCGGCAACTCTGCCACCGAGCCCTATCTCGTCGGCCACCACTTGCTTCTGGCCCACGGTGCTGCCGTCAGTTTATACAAGGCCAAATATCAGGTTTCCTTTTTCACTGCAAATAGACTCCTTCACTATTTCTTATTGTGACTTAATTTGTACGCAAAATTATCTTCTTCTTTTTTTGTGAAGGAGTAGTTGTAATGAAAATATTTTTGTATGATCACAAAAAGGAATACAGGCACTTGATTATAAAATATATATATTTATATATATATGTGATGATTGAGTGTATTTTTTAATGAATTTGTGTCATTTTGTGTGTGTTGTATTGGAAACAGAAGTACCAGAAAGGAGAAATTGGAATCACATTAGTGACTCACTGGATGGAGCCAAAAACAAACTCTCCAGCCAATCGTCAAGCTGCAAGTCGAGCTCTCGACTTTTGGTTCGGATGGTATATACTTATCTGGTTTTATATATTATCTCCAACTCTAATTATAAGGCTTTATTTATAATCTATAAATAAAATCTTATAATTAGGACCTAATATAGTATAAGATAGAGAAAGAAAATTTTTTTTATTCCTATTCATAAGTCACAGTATTAAATTTTTTATTTTACCATTTATTTATTAATGTATAGACTTTGTTTTCATAAAATATAGTAGATATATTAAATAGGAATAAAATGTAAAAATTGTTAAATTTTAAGATAGAATTCTTAGTTTAATGAAACATATGCGAAGTGATTTAAATCGTATGTCTATATTTCTAATCTCTGTTATTAAGCGATAATTGATCTGTGTGCATAGGTATGCTGATCCAATTACATTTGGAGATTATCCAAAGAGCATGAGATATATAGTTGGAGATAGACTTCCAAAATTCACAAAAGCAGAATCAGAAATGCTGAAAGGATCATATGATTTTCTTGGGGTGAACTATTACACCACCAATTATGCAGAAAATGCTCCCTTAACCAGTACTGTTAATCGCAGTTTCTCTTCTGATATGCAAGCCACTCTCTCTGGTAATTTAACCTAATCATTAATTAATTTCCCATAAAACTCACAGACATTATGTTGGTTTATGTTCACCGACATAATAACACAAATAAAACTTCATTATTTTCATTTTATTTCAGCCGTGAGAAATGGCGTCCCAGTTGGTACCCCGGTATTATTCTTCCTCATCTTTCATTATTTCTTTAGATGACAGATAAGTTATTCGCCTGTGATTTTACATAGAGATCTGTGAGCCTGAAATCCCAATCCACGAGACGGATTTCAAATCTCACTTCCAGTAACTATGCTTAAATACTAATATTCTGCTACCACTTGAATTTAATATTTCTGTTGTGGTCAACTTTTCGTCTATTAAAAAAATTAAAGAGATAATGCATTTGAAAGGTCAACTGTCATTAAACTTCGAAAAAATCCCAAAAATTACTTCTCAAATTTTAAAATCCCAAATCAAAAATTAATAAGTACAAAAATGTGTTGTCAATTTCTTTTTAAGCATAGTAAATTGCTATTAAAATGTAGTAAACAAAACTAATTTAAAATTTTGAAATTCAAATTTTTTTTTTTGAAATTTTCCCTTAAACTTCCTTCATGCTTTCTTCGATTTCACCTTGTCAAATAATATAGATAGGAGTGCTATTTGTACTTTAACAGCTAATTTCTTTTTTTTTTTAATACAACTATTGGATTGGAATCTTTTCAACCGGGCTGATTTTGCCCACCCTAACCCACGATTAGCCAACTCGCATGATCCATATTCCCATAGCTCTATTTAAAAATAGATGCGATTGATTAAAAAAATGCATGTAGCAGTTAACTGGTAGGCATTCTAAGCAGATTTAACAAAGAAGAAGGTTTTGGATGGTTTTGCAGACAGCATTGAGTTGGCTTTTTATATATCCCAAGGGACTCCATCAACTTTTGTTATATGTAAAGCATAAATACAATAACCCACTCATTTACATCACTGAAAATGGTAAGCTATATTATTGGTCCTGCGTGATTTTTCTTTTATTTATAATTAATAACCTTAAAAACTTTCTTTAATTTCACCTATATGTAAGTTGGTTTTATTTATATCATACATAATTATTGTTGGAATTTTCAGGAGTTGCTCAAGCAAACAATGCATCTATACCAGTGAAAGAAGCCATCAAGGATGGAATCAGAATTAGATATTATGATGCTCATCTCAGATATCTTCTCCGGGCTATCAAGTGAGTTCTCATATCTATGTTACAACAACAAAGAAATCAAGTAATTACTATAAGAAATAGATAAATAAATTTTATCCGCAAAAGGTATAATTAATTAACTGATTATATGTAGATTAAATAAAATTTCATTATTTTTCTGGAATTATACAAATTTCAATTTTAATATACTTTTTTAAAAGACTAAAAATTGTATTGTTATAGTTTAAATAACACTTTTTAAAGTAAAACAAAAATTAAATTATACAATAATACTCATGTGAATTTTTGGATGGATATGGGCAGGGATGGAGTGAAGGTGAAGGGATATTATGCATGGTCATTTTTTGATGACTTCGAGTGGGATGCTGGCTACACCGTTCGATTTGGAATCACTTACGTGGATTTCAAGAACAATCTCAAGAGATATCTCAAATATTCTGCTTATTGGCTCAAGATGTTCCTCCTCCGTTAATTTTCCTCTATCATCATCTACTTCTAATAAATTTCAAATAAAACAAATTAGAAATGGTTGGAGATATAATATGTGATATCTCAGTTGATTAAGATGGCGGGGAATTGATTAGTTGGTTAGACTCTATACATAAGGGTCTGATGGTGTCATATTTAATAAAAATCATCATCTTTTGTTTCTCTTCTTTGCAAAATATTTTTTTTTGCTAGAGGTGTTTTTTATTAGAAATAATCCTATTTAAAACACTATCAGGCACTATCCGCATCTTTCTTAATAGGAATTCGAAAAATAATATTACATTGTAAAAGAACAGCCATTTCCGCTAGGCCCATCCCTTGCTAATTCAAACAATGCTCAACACAGCTATGTGAGCATGCTAAGAAAATTGATAAATAGCCTAATTTCTAACAAAATGAAATGATATCCATTTTACGCAAAAAGAAAAAAGATAGTCCTATTTATTATGTTATAGTATTCCTACTAAATCGTAAATATCAATCCACATATTAGGGGGGATAAATTACCTGAGAAATCTTAGCTGTTCCACATTTACATTCTTTTCATGCTTCCAATATGAAAATTACATTGTTCAAAGTATTAAAAAAATTACATTTCGAAAATAAAATTACGTTATTGTTCAAATCGATCTTCACCACTAAAATCATATGTGTGTCCAAAAAAAATAACCATAAATAATGTGATGTTCAATATAGAGTCAAAGACACGGAACATGCGGTGTGGCTTTTGAATTAATTCAATATAATAATGAGTCAAAAGTACGACAAATGAGAAACGTTTATGCCATAAAACTTAATTGTTCATATATAATAACGTTCACAATATGTGAATATATATCGTTCTAATTTTATGTTGACAGTAAAACATTCACATACCTACCTAATCGAACCTTTAGACATGTAATACATATGTAAAAAGAGAAAATTGCAGAACAAAAAACTTAGAAATAAAAAAAAAATGCAAACAGAGACTTGTTACAATATCAGTATTGGTTTGACAATACTTGATAAGTAAGTGACAACAATTTTTGTGAACGTGTCCCTGTATACAAATTTTTAATTTCTAAGGTTTTCTTTTTTTTTTAACTATTTTCCCTATGTAAAATTGTAAAAAAGTACAATTATATTCTCAATCAGACACGGTTTCCTTCAGACATGATGATGTGGTGCATGAAAACAATGTGATAAAAATTAAAAGAAAGATTTCGAAAACACAAAGAAGAAAACAATGAAAAGAAATGGACATAGACACTAATTAATCATAAGAAATTTTTTTACTAATACTATGTTAGATTCGAGGATTATATATGGTCAGGTCTGATTAGGATGACCATAATTGGTGCCTATATATATAATAATTTTTATATTATAAACATTGCCACGTAATTTCCGAAATGCCCTAAGTTTTGGCAGTTTAAATAGAAGTGCCTCTTGGAGCGCGCCATTGAATTATATAGGAGCAAAAAAGAGAAAAATAGTTAATGTCGAGCATGAGAATTGAAAACCCTGAATTGAAGTCGTGCCACGTCGTCATCATCTTCTTCCTCTTGGTGCTGAGAGACACTGAGAATCGTAAGCCAGGTCATTTTTATGTCCCTTTCAATAGAACTCTGTTTCAATACTGTTCGTTTATTATCATCACATCATTAATTTTCTTCACTTCTTGTTTGATCTTTAAAAATTGTGATGATTTCAGTCAGAAGGAGTGGCAAATATTGAGGGAAGAGGAGCAAGCATATGGGACACCTTCACTAAGGAGCACTCAGGTTCCCTATCTTTCTTCTCTTTTGCACTTCATATCTTATACAGTACTTAGAAAAATGTCAAACTATGTATGCATAAATGCTGCTAACATGTGTGAATAATTTTGGTATACATGTAGAAATAATAAAGATTTTGGATCACAGTAATGGTGCTGTTGCAGAAGATTTTTACCATCGATACAAGGTACAAATTAAATTTCATCACTTTTATTTCATTATTGCTAATATTTTTTGTCTGATCCCCACACTCTGGTTCGAAATATAAGGTTCATTTGAGTGTTTTAGTTTTGTTTTTAAATATAAGGTGTCATTTTCTCTGATCTGCTACATTATTTCTTTTTCTTTCTCATAATACTCATATTTATTAGGAAATTTTCATTCATGTGTATTAAATTTAATCATTAAACGGCAAGGTTATTATTGAAAAAGTGTTCCAAATTGAAGTCTAGCTCTCTGCGTATTAGTTATAGATAAATAAGTTAATTAATTCTTTAGGTATAGGAATAGGTTGATAGGATAACCTTACATTTAAAAGGAAGAATTGCTATAAGATCTCAAAAAAGAAAGATAATTATTAAAAAATCTCATAATAACTGAGTAGCTTTTAATAACAAATCCCAATATAAAAATAATATGTTTTAACTATTCACTTATTGTTGAGATTTTTCATAACAGTAAAGTGTGTAGCTTTCACCCCTCAATGTGAATGTTAGCCCATCAGAGTGCTTCCATCATTGATATTTGCTCTGGCCCTACAAATAAATACTAAATCGTGATTTGTTAACATAAATATGTGGCGGCATGCATGTTGTTGCAGTGTGACATCAAACAGATGAACAGGATAGGATCTGACTCTTTCAGATTCTCCATCTCATGGTCAAGAATATAACACCCTTACGTATTTATACCTTAACCTAAAAAGCTAATTAGTTTTCTCTTTCTCTTATGTATTTGTCTAATTGATGGGGAAAAAAAAGGTATTTAATTGATCTTTTGGAGGTGAGCGGGTCCCACAAATAGGGATGAACAGTTATTTTCTCCTCTCGCTTGAATGATTTTGCCTTTGTCCATTTGCCAAATCCTCTTGGTCTTTTTTTTTTTTTTTCAATTCTAGTTCTCTTTCCATTTTGCTAAAAACAGTGCCGTATGCAAGCAGCGGACAGGTAGCGGAGGATAAATACAGCGGAGGGAAGCCAAACCCTTATTGCATATATACAGGATTAACACCTTTTGTGACTCTCTTCCATTGGGATCTCCCCCAAGCCCTAAAACAAAGTAACACTTTTTTTTTTTTTTAATTAATGTTCTGATCTAGTTAGGGCTTTCATGAGCATGCTGATTTTTGCTTCAAAACTCTTGTTGATCGAGTTAAACATTGGGTTACTTTGAATGAACCCTATGCATCTAGTCCCAACAGCTATAACATCGGCACTTTCACACCGGGAAGATGTTCTAACTTCGTCAGAAACATGCACTTCCGGTGACTCCGCCACGGAGCCGTACCTTGTCGGCCACCACTTGCTTCTTGCTCAAAAGAATTGCAAGCGAACGAACAGTGCAAAGAGTCCCCAGATGCTGCAACTTGTATAATAGCCCTTTACCTTCAACTTCTTCAATGCGATATGGGGCGGGGGATTTATCATGGTCGTCCTCTAAGATTGGTGGGGAACATTCCCACTCAGTATATTCTAACATTGTTAAAACATAAATAGTTCCACTTCTTATGGAACTGGTCTCTGACCATTTTGCCCTATCCCTACCCCTCCTTCTGTTTGACGCCCACCAGCAACAGTGACCACAGCTAGCATGATGGCGGATGGCAACAACTCGGACGAGCATAACGACGGCTGGCGGCGACGACTCTAGTGAGCACGATGATGGACCACGTCTCCTTGGCCGAAGCTCTTAGATTTCTCAAAGGCCCCAACGATGCTCTTGCTGGCGTTGGATCTGGAGTAGAGAGCACAGCGACGGTGACGGAGGAGGAGCAGCGAGGATCTCATCTCCTCTTTTTCTCCATGCCTCCTCACTCACCACCAGATCTCATCTTCTTCCTTTCTCCACGCCTCCTCACTTACCACCACATTTCATCCCCCTTTGATCCCGTCTTCTCCATTCCACTTTCCTGTTCTTCATTTGTGACTGAAGCTTGTGAATCTCAAAATAAAGCTTGCAATATGCAAAGCTGAAGCTTGTGAATCTCCCATCCAAGCTGAAATCACTGGTTCGATGGTGGTTCCTTCCATTGTGCTTTGCATCTGGGGTGGAGGAGACTTTTTTTTTGGTAGGGAGATTTTTTTCCAAGGTCAATTTGGTATTTTCATTTTACTAACGCATATTTCAGTTAAAATTTATATTCCACATCCATGGTTGTACCAAACATGTTTTAAAACTCACTTCCTCTTTCACTTCCAGTACCAATTCCAATTTCAATTCTACTTTCAGTTTCGTCAAAAACTCTTTCTTCATATCAAACAAGGCATTAAAGATTGAGTCACGAAACGTCAAATAGTAAGAATTAAGGACTAAGTTGCAAAGTCGGTAACATGACAGGAATTAATTGATTAATTTTCCTTTAAAGTTGTAATTGCAATATGCAAAGCTGAAGCTTGTGAATCTCCCATTCAAACTGAAATCACTTGTTCGATGGTGGTTCCTTTGATTGTGTTTTGCATATGGTGGTGGAGGAGATTTTTTTTGGCAGGGAGATTTTTATTCCAAGGGCAATTTGGTATTTTTATTTTATTAATGCATATTTCAATTTAAAGTTATATCCCACTTCTATGATTGTACCAAACATGTTTTACAACTTATTTCCTCTTCCACTCCTAATTCTAATTCCACTTCCATCAAAAACTCTTCTATCATATTAAATGGGGCATTTAAGGATTGAGTCAAGAGACGAGTCAAATTATAAGGACTAAGTTACGAACTCAGTAAGATTATAAGGGTTAATTGATTAATTTTTCTTTAAAGATATAATTGCAATTGAACAAAATGAACATAATTTTTTCCAGTTCTTTTAAATCAATGCAAGCATTTGAATATAGGATAGTTACCTTGTGGAATAAATTGATCATAAGCAAGAAATTAAATAAAAAATACCTTACAACTTGTAAATAATATGGGGAAAAATGATTTTTGGTCTTATAGCCTTACAAGTTATGACAAACATTGCTCAAATAACATTTCTACGAAAGAATCATGTTTCAATCTATAAAACAGTTACCTATTAAAATATAAAAATTCGGAAAATAATATAATTACAATATAGGTAATATCTTTTTACTAATGAATCTTAAAAAAGATGGTATATATATGTCGCTTTAAATCCAAATTCTTATGCGCACACGTATCAATTTAGTGTTTGTTTGGATCATAATAGGGTACTCCAAAAGCAATTATTCAAATAATTTTAAATAATTTTCTTTACATATTTACTTTATAAATTACAATTGAAAAATTATTTTTTTAATAATTCTACTGTCATTTCAAACAAATACTAGACTAGAAAATGTGTGTCTTGATTTAAAAAAGAGAAAGAACTGTATGTTTAAAACAAAAAATCAAACACTGTTTATGCCCACACATGAGCTCTCTGTATTTATTTTTTTTTATACAAGAGAGGAAGGCTACCAAAGTTATTTGCGATAAAAAGGTACTTGAGAAGTTTAAGGAAAAATTTTATTAGACTACTATAAGACCAGTACGATAGTGAATGTTAAGCAATAAAGGAAAAACAAAAGTATAAAGTTGGGGTAGCAAAAATGAGGATGTTGAGATAGATGTGTAATTATACAAGAAAAGATAAGATCCGAAACGAAAATATCATAGGAAGAGTCGGTGTGGCACCTATCGTATAGAAATGGTTGAACATCGCTTGAGGTAATTTGGGCATGTGCAGAGAAGGCCATTGGAGGCCCCGATGAGGAGAGTATATCATACAGTATGGAGTTCCATAAAAATGAGCAAAGAAAGGCCGAGAAAAACGCTCAATAAAATCACTGAAAGAGATCTCCTAGTCAACAACATATCTAAAGACTTTGTCATTGATAGAGCATAATAGCGTTGTGTGATTCATGTAGCCAACCCCACCTAGTGAGATAAGGCCTGTTGTTGTTGTTGTTGATACAAAGGAGAGCTAAGCTGGAAAAACCAACTATCGTATTTTATTATCTCTTAAAGATTAAGGGAATTTTTGGGTAGAAACAAAACCATGATTTTAAAAGTGTTTTTACGGTATAAGAAGTAAATATGTAGAAAAATTTACTTGGATTTATAAAAAAGTGTTTTCCAAAAATACTTTTTAGGGTTACCAAACTTTCCCTAACACCAAGTGATTCACATCCCCATTTTAAAACAGGCTTTTAAATATGTGGCCCCACCTCTATCCAGCCCTCGGCTGTTCCGGATCAGATGGCCCAAGTCATTTTTTCATAATTCAAAATCATAAAATATTTAAATCAGCATATCACCAATGTGAATCGTCAATAAAAACGATAGTCTCTCTTATGCTAAATTTAAAAACTTGATAATTGATTTATAGAGATTAAAAAAATAACACTTAAATTAGTTGTTTATAAAAAGATGTATGTTTTATTGTTTTTATGCATGTGAGTTTGATTTATTAATAAAAAAAATGAAATTATAATTCATTGTAGCTATATTATAATATACTCCCTTCTGTTCTTAAGAAGTCTCCTAAAAGGATTTCTTGATTCAAAATATAAGGTGTCATAAAGAAGTATCCAATAATTTTTTTAAAAACATTTTGCCTGTAAAATTCTGTCGACTTGTTTACGAATTGTGAGTGGAGGCTTCATATTCATTTTATTTTTTTAACAAAATATTCATTTTATTAATAAAGATAGTGTATAATTCTTTTGATAAATAAATATAATAATAATTTTTTAATATGTGTAAAAATGTTAGAAGTATCTCATAACAAGTGAGCCCAAAATTCACACAATTCAATTAAACTTTTAATCATACGTGGAATTGAAGGAAGCATACGGTAACAAAGGAGGCTGTGGTGGTACCGGGGCAGGACTTGTGGGGAGAGAAGTATAAAAATACAGCTGGCCAAAAAAAAAAAGTAAATAGTTTAGTTAGGTTGATTTAAGTCGACTTTTTGATTAAGTACGTACCTAAATAAATAAATGTATGGCGCATAGCAAATTAATAAGCCGAAATATTGATAAATAATGAAGGGAATTAGGTGCCTCCTTTGTGATTGTTTTGATTAAGTACGTACCTAAATAAATAAATGTTAGAAACATGCAAATAAAATCCTTCTCTTTTCTTGCAAGATATGCATGTATAGAAGTTTCTGGGTAACTGATAATGGTTTTGTGATGTTAAAAAATGTGGTTGTTCAAAGTCAGAAGGAGCGGCAAATATTGATGGAAAAGGACCCAGCATTTGGGACACCTTCAATAAGCACCATCCAGGCCTCTCTCCCCCTCCAGAGTACACACACACACACACACAAAATTTACCCAATTTTTAAGATTAATATCAATAATAAAATATAAAATTAATACCATAATCTGAAATCTGGAGATCCCTTGAACACATATCATAAGGCCCATGATGAACAAAGACAAAAACAAAGGATTTTGAATGATCGATTGAAAACACTGCAATATTAAATGTGAAGTAAATCTCATTGGGATATGTGTTGTGAAAGGTTTAATTAATTAGTAGAGGGAATATGTACAAAAATTAGAGTGCAAGATATCAAATCTTGAACTATACAGATAAATATTGATTTTTTATGTGTAATTATTAATTAATGAGCAGAGAAGATGTCAGATCACAGCACTGGTGCAGTGGCCGACGATTTTTGCCATCGCTACAAGGTTCTCATATCTATCTTATCAATATTCCCCAACCCTTATATATATATAGACACACGCACAAATATAATTTTTGAGTGAAAATGCATATTTAATTTGCGGAGTGACATACAACTGATGAAAAAAATTGGTCTGGATTCCTTTAGATTCTCCATCTCATGGTCTAGAATTTTCCCTGGTAAGTTTTTTCTTTATTTCTAATTAGACGACGGTAAAGATAATTTTGCATAATATTGATCAAAGTGATTTAAAAATAATTATTATTTGTTTTTAATATTGCAGAGGGCAAAGGAAAAGTGAATGAGTGGGGTGTCAAATTCTACAATGATGTTATAAATGAGCTCCTTGCTAATGGTCAGGCTCTGTCTCTCTATCCCTTCACTTATTGATTATTAATATCCAAATTGTTATTAATTAATAATTTCTGTAATATGATAGCATGCACTTTTCCGAAATTAATGGGAATATTGTTCGTCATTGTTGATGTATAGGTATAATACTACCCTTTGTCACAATCTTTCATTGGGATGTTCCTCAAGCTCTCACGGATGAGTATGGTGGATTTCTTAATCCTAAATAGTGTAAATGTTACATCATTGTACATCAAATCTCTTTATATATGTGTTAGTGAAATAATAAGTTAATTATTGATTAATGATTTTATATTAAGGATGATTTTCGAGATTAAGCTGACTTCTGCTTCAAAGCGTTTGGCGATAGGGTTAAATACTGGGTTACTCTAAATGAACCTCACATATTCACTGTAAGAGGCTACAACGATGGTGCTTCAGCACCAGGCAGGTGCTCTGACTACGTCGGAAATTGCACCGCCGGGGACTCTGCCACCGAGCCCTGCATGGTGGGCCACTATCTGCTTCTTTCTCATGCAGCCACTGTTACACTCTACAAAACCAAATATCAGGTTCCCTTGCAAATCATACTCTTTTAGCCTTGGGAAATTAGCATGTCGATTCAACTTTTTGGACTCTTTCGATTTGATTCTTAATATAAAAGTAATTTAACTAATTAATTTAGATAAATTAAAAAAATTATTTAATTTTAACAAATACGATATAATCTTCTCAAAATACCCACATGTAATATTAGTTTAGATATAAATTTATAAGTCAGATAAATTTAGTTTGAAGGAAAAATGATAAATATGATAAATAAAATTGATCAAAGACCTGCATTTATGATAAAAAATTGTTTCTTAATTACTCATATATATATTTAGAATCGGAAAAGCATTCCCCATATATATATATATATATGTACTTTTTTCTTTTTTAATATACTGAATGATTCATTACAATTATAGGCTACCCAAAAAGGACAAATAGGAATCACATTAACGACACATGGGATCGTGCCAACGTTTGAAACTGCAGCAGATCGTGAGGCTGCAAACCGAGCCCTAGAGTTTCACCTTGGATGGTAAGTCAGATAAGCATGGGAGTTCTGTTTTGTTGAGGTTTTGGACCGCTCAAATCAAATTTAAATGGTGTAGACTAGTTCATTATGTTTATGTTTTGATGATGATGATGATGATGATGATATATTCTTTTATAAATTATGAAATTTATATAAATTAGCCAAAGTGAATAAAGCTAATGGTTTTGTGCAGGTATGCCAATCCTATCACGTATGGAGATTATCCGCACGTCATGAGATCTGTGGTGGGAAATAGACTCCCTAAATTCACAAAAGAAGAATCAAAACTGTTAAAAGGATCTTATGATTTTCTTGGTCTCAATTATTACACTGCTAATTACGCAGAAAATCCCCTCTCTACCAGTACTGTTAATAAAAGTTACACTTCTGATATGCATGCCACTATCTCAAGTAAGTAATTAAATAATTAAGATATTATTGGTTTATAACTCAAGTATCTCATAAAAACTTCCCTATTATATATCTTTCAAACCTTAAATGATAGGGAAAATTTCACTGTAGGACCGCATAAGACAATTAATCTCAAAAAGCCCCCAAAACTTTCTGAAACCTCACTGAAGGACCAAGGGGCCAATCTGATATTAATTCCACAAATGAAATGACACCACTACCCTTAGCATCAGGTGAACCAGTCCACATGTGAACGGACTGATTCCACGTGTGAATATATGTATTTCTTCTGCAAATTGGCTAGTTCCCCGTGCAAATGCGATCTCTCACACTTGTTCCCTCACTGACACATGCTTTAGGTGAACCAGTTCACATGTGAACGGACTGATTCCACGTGTGAATATATGTATTTATTCTGCAAATTGGCTAGTTCCCCTTGCAAATGCGCTCTCCCGCACTTGTTCCCTCACGGACACATGCTTCAACTGAACCAGTCTACATGTGAACGGACTGATTCCACGTGTGAATATATGTATTTATTTTGCAAATTGGCTAGTTCCTCTTGCAAATGCGCTCTCCCGCACTTGTTCCCTCAAGGAAATAAGTTTCTACTAGGGGCAGTGGCGTCATTTCGTTTGTGGAATTAATATCAAATTGGCCCCTTGGTCCTGCAGTGAGATTTCAGAAAGTTTTGGGGGCTCTTTGAGATTAATTGTCTTCTGCGGTCCTACAGTGAAATTTTCCCTAAATAATATGTGTGATTAATACATAAACTCACTTCATTTTTCTTCTAATATCAGCCTCCAGAAATGGTCTCCCTATTGGTACGCCGCTATGTTCTTTTTATCACTATATCTCTATCTCCTCTTCGAACACAGATCACACTGTAACCTTTTTCTTTTTTTTGGGCCATTTATATATGGAGAGTTGTTTTTTGCTGTTAATTTGTAGACTGCTTTGAGTTGGCTTTATATCTATCCCAAGGGACTCCATCAGCTTTTGGTATATGTGAAGAACAAATACCAGAACCCAACAATTTGCATCACTGAAAATGGCATATATATATATATATATATATATATTAAACTCTTTCAATTAGCTTTCAAGTCTCATGTGACTTCTTTTTATAATAAGCAACTTATATATCCAAAAGAGCTGTCTGTATTATTAAATAATACATTTACTCAAAAAGCATATAATATATACGTACAATAATTTGTTTAGAGGAAAATATTGTAGGGGTGGCTGAAGCAAATAATGCGTCAAAAACCAGTTCAAGAAGCCATTAAAGACAGTATCAGGATCAGATACCAAACAAGAAAGTATAACTTTTTTACGACTATCTATTATCTTTAATTATTAATATAAAAGCTAATTTGACATTTAATTTAGTAATAAATATAAAACACCAATTTATTTTGTTTCTCATATTTAATTATTAGAAAGAAAAAAAATATTCTATTTAAATGCTATCAATAGCGTTTAAAGTAGTTTTTTTAAACAAAATTTCTATAAAAAATAGTAGTTTTTCAAATATTACATTTTTCTATAAAATTTAAATATATGACCTTTCACTATCATTAATACAAATATTGTTTACAATTACTTATAATTCGATCTCAAATCAAATCGACTCTTTTGCAAAAAAAAAAAAAAGACCCCCCCTTTTTTTTTTTTGAAAACACAGACAAATCTTTAGAGCCCTTCATCCCCGAAGTGATAAAAGGGTTCAAGCTATTTCCCCCTTACCCCAACGCCCCCCCCCCAAAAAAGACCTAATAATTTATTAATCACTGCACGCATTATTACAGTTTTAGTTTTATAATCGTGTAAAATTAATTTTTTATTAATAATTTAATATTTTTATATTTTTGCAATTAATAAAATAAAATAATGATTATAAATATATTAATAATAATGCATGGAGTCTTTTTACAGCTATAGTATTAGTATTTGAGGAGCTCCTGAAGCTATAAAAGCCAACATACTACAAATTCTTCAATCTTAAATTACATTATAGATGATGGCATAAAAAACTACATTACCGATATCCTCTAAGTTCTTACATATAGTAAAACACAGTAATAAGCATTTCCATGAACAATTAATAGTCCCAGTGGGACTTCCAATGACCTTTTCTTTTGTACATGTTCATCTTCTTGTTTTTTTCCCTTTATTTTTTCAAAAAAATACTACCTCCAGTTCTTAATATAAGACTTTATTTAAATTGTATTTTGGTCCTTAATATAAGATCCCAATATATTTTGTCTCTCATATTTATTTAGTTTTTTAATGTAGTTCTTATAATAATGATAGTTCTAGTTAATACATTTGATTAGTAAGGATATCTTAGAAAATATAACATCTGTTTATTACAAATAAGTAACTTAACTAATTTTCTTAATATACTCAAATTAGTCAACTAACTCTTATACTAAGAGCTGTAAGTAGTATTTTTATAATATCATATGGTGCTTTTTTTTTTTTTAAATTTACGTAATTTACGTAGTGGGGAGGTTGTGACCTGGGGTGGCGGGGGAACCAGGGAGCCCACTTTATTAAAGACCTGTATAGGGCAGGGGGGCCGAAATGGTAAGTAGCTGGAAAAATTAATTAGTTAGGTTGATTTAAATCCACTTTTTCAATTTAATATATTCGTCTGGTTCTATTTATAGAGTAAGGAGAAAAAATATTTTTTAGTCCTATTTATAAGGTATTGAGCGAAAATTTTTATATGAATATACAATTTTACCCCTTATTTATTATTATGATAACTTTGTTTATTTGAGGTATAATGTATATTAAATAGGGATAAAGTTGAAAAGTTGTTAAATTTTAAATGAAAGTTAATAAAATTTAAGATTTTTTTTGTTTATATAAAACATGTTGGAAGTGACTTATAAATAGGATCGAAGAAGTAACATCTAAATAAAAAAATTTGATTCCGAACATCATGCTCTAAACCCCCCCCCAACACACACAAAGATGAGAAGAAATTAAATTAGCGTTGCCTCATTTATTTTGTAGATTTTATGGCTATAAATTAAGTAGGCAAGATAGAATATAAGTTGGTGATTACAATTGTGCGTAGCAATATCAAGATTAAGGAGGTATGAGAGTTGAAGGTATTGCTGTCCTGCTGTGTGTGTTTCTGGTGGCCACCGCCCCCACTCTCACGGCGGTTGCCGGTGGCGATGCAAAGCCCAGCCATTACTCCGTTCCCTTAAATAGAACCCTCTTCCCTTCTGACTTTGTCTTTGGTGCTGGTTCTGCTGCTTATCAGGTCCGCATGCATGCCTCTCTCTCTCTCTATATATATACATATATTTCTAATATTTTTCTTATATAATTATTTGATCGACTTGTTCAAGTTCGAGTATTGTCGAGTTTAATTCAAAATAACTTTTCTAAAACCTTTTTTGTACTTGTAAGGACTCGAATTCAGAATATCTTATTTAAGCGACCAAAGCTCTTAGATTTATGACATCAATAGTCCTTTTCTATCAACAGTACCTATATATATTCATTTATTTATTTATTTGTAATTGTAATTATTTATGTGCATGTAAAAGCTTCTGAATTTTTTTTTTTCCTGGTTTGTTGATAATAACAGTCGGAAGGAGCGGCAAATATTGATGGAAAAGGACCAAGCATTTGGGACACCTTTACTAAGCAGCACCCAGGTCTCCACCGTCTTCCCTCCCTTTCTCTCCTTTTATTTTTATTTTTTCAAATTATTAAAAAGAATAGTATTAATGAATGACCTGAAACTACAAACGGATTAAATTTACGACCTTCACTTAAAGTAAAAACTTTCATACCATGTGACTATAAGTCCATAACATTAGATCTCTCTCTGAGAGAGAACATACACGAAAGCTCAATATATCTAATTCTTTGTGGCATCGCTTTCTCTCTTTCTTTTTTTTGGTACAACAGTAGAGCTTCCTTTATATCCATTTTTTCACATTTCTTAATATGGCTATTATTAGATTCCGTTCTTATAAGACCCAAGAAGGGGGACTTGGGGTTGGTCAAAAAAAAATAGAAGGGGGACTTGGGCTCGAGCTATTTTGGAAAAATCTGTTTATTTTGGAAAAATCTTTTAGTAGGTACATGCATTGTTTTTTAATTTTTAATTTGATATTCGTATATTTTTTCCTAATTAAATCATTTAACTCTATTTTTTAGTACTATTAACTCTTATATAAGGACTAACGATAGTAACAGAGCAAAGTTATAAGAATTAACAACACTAACCAAATATAATTAAATAATTTAATTAAGAGAGAAAACATCCCTATTACAAATTAAAAATTAGGGGAAATTACATTTACTCCCTTGTTGTTTTTGGATAATAAAGATTATGACTAATGAATACTTAATTTCGAATTTGAAACTTTGACCTTAAGGTAATTTATATTTTATATTATTTTGATTTTTAATATAAGAGCTAGTTTGACATTTACTTTGGTTATAAACATAAGACCACAATTCACTTAGTTTATTATATTTATCCATTTTTTTAAGATAGTCCTTGTAGTAGTTACACACGTTAAATGTTTAATCAAATAACACTTCATTAGTAAAAGTATTTTAGGCAAGATAATACCTACTTATTACAAATAACTAACTTAACTGATTTTTTTAATCTACTTAAATTAGTCAACTAGCTCTTATAGTAAGGACCAGAAATGATGCTTTAAAACTTGTATTTGTGTTATTCAATTTGGAGCTTAACTTTATTACTCCTTTGGTCCTTAATATAAGACTTACTTAACTAATTTGATTAGATTAAAGAAGTTAGGTAAGTTAGTTAATTATAAGAAATATGACATGTTTTTCCTAAAACACCATAATCATCTTCCTTAATATTCTCTCTCTCTCTTCTACTTGATTATGGTTAAGACTTGAGGGAATTTCCATAAAAGTAATTTAGAAAAAATTGATAAATATGAGAAATAGGTATTATATTTAGGACCAAAATTAATTCAATAATTAGGTCATATATTAAGGACCGAAAGAGTATTTGTTTCTACACAACCTCATATTTTGTTTCATTTCATGTAATCTTAGATGTAAATTGAATCTCATTGTATATAACATTGAAAGATACCATTAATTAATCATATAATGTAGAAGCAAAGATCAGATCTTAAACTATACAAAGATTAACTTTTGGTTTGTAATTAATGAGCAGAAAAGATATCGGATCATAGCACTGGTTCAGTGGCCGACGATTTCTATCATTACTACAAGGTAATAATAATCATCAACTTTAATTCAATTTGCTACGCTAACAGTTGGAACATTCATTTCAAATCGTTCATATATCAAATTCAATTATGAAAACTCAGGGTACAATTTTTGCAGTTAAATTAGTACTATTAATTAAATATTTTTCTTTAATTTTTTTTTAAATATTGAAAATTTTTAACAACAGCTGTAAATTTTTCACATTTCAAAAAGTCAGTGTGAGATTTTTAGATGTGTGGGCGTAAATAAATGCTAATCTTCTTCTTCTTCTTTTTTTTTTTTCAAATATTGCAGAGTGACATTCAGCTGATGAAAAAGATTGGGCTGGACTCTTTTAGATTCTCCATCTCATGGTCCAGAATTTTCCCTGGTAACTTGTTTTTGTTTTTAAACGCTGGTATTAATTATGATAATTTTATTTACCAAAAATAATTGTGTCATGGAGAAAAACTTAGCATGTTCCCTTTTGTACAGAGGGGAGGGGAAAAGTGAATGACTTGGGCGTCAAATTCTACAACGATCTCATAAATGAGCTCCTAGCTGATGGTAAGTCCTCCATCCCTTCAATTAATTATTTACTAATATCCAAATTATTACTAATTAATTTCTGTAATAACATGAACTTTAATTTTGAAATGTATAATAAGCTTTTTTTTTTCTTTTTCAAATTTGTTGACTCATTATTGTAGTTGTTGACTTGTAGATTTAGTACCTTTTGTCACTCTCTTTCATTGGGATGTTCCTCAAGCTCTTGAAGATGAGTACGGTGGATTTCTCAATCCTAAAGTAGTGTAAGTAATATTATTATATAAATTATTCTTTTCTGTTCTTCACCTAAAGAAAAAAAAAATTATTACCTTCATCATATTCATAAAAAGTCAAAACTCACAATTTCTGACTTAAACCAAGACCTAAAGTGGTTTTTGGTATCAGTTGAGCCAAATGACTCAATCTTCTATAAATAATCTATATCTATGTAATATGCTTGTTTATATTAAAATTCTATTACAAATTGTATTATTCATAAGATATACATATACTAATTTAAGTTTATTTGAATTGGCAATTAAAATAATGAGATATTATCATACGATTGTATTTTAAGTAATTTTTCAATATTGGTGAAATGATAGATCAATTAATAATGCAAAGCTAAGCTGAAGAATTCAATACTATCAAATTTTAAAAATCCTCTATATATAGAAGGTTAAAAGTTTTATGATATTTGAAGATGATGGAATCAAATACCATTATACTTGTATTTTTGTTAATTTTCTAATTGCTTGATGATTTTAGGGGTGATTTTCAAGAGTATTCAGACTTTTGCTTTAAAACGTTTGGAGATAGAGTCAAAGATTGGGTCACTCTAAATGAACCTCACATATTCACTATGAACGCCTACAATGGTGGCATCTATGCACCGAGTAGGTGTTCAAACTATGTCGGAAATTGCACTGCCGGCGACTCCGCCACTGAGCCTTACCTGGTGGCTCACCATCTCCTTCTTTCTCATGCTGCTGCTGCGAGACTCTACAAGACGAAATATCAGGTTTCATTTCAAATCATGTTCTGTGTGGATTCAGCTTTTTATTATTATGGTTTAAAATATGTAATCTCTAATTTTTTTCTCTTGAAAATTATTTACACAAACATATGTGATACCAAATTGTTTAACTATTATGCTTATATACAGGCTGCTCAAAAAGGAAAAATGGGTATCTCATTGGCGACAGATTGGATTGTGCTCAAGTCCGAAGCCGCAGCTAACCGTGAGGCTGCAAATCGAGCTCTAGATTTTTCCTTTGGATGGTAACCAACAAAAATTTGAGTTTTGGATCAATTAAATCAAATGTTGACAGTTTATATTAGTTGGTTAAGGTACAAATTTGTTTTGAAAATTTAAAATCATAATAATATTGTCTCCCATCATTAAAAATGTTAAAGGTTAACATTAATTTTTTAACCGCATCAGACAATATTATTATGATTGGGGCAAATTTGCTCCTTAACCCTTTTATATATATATATATATATATATACTATCTTCGGTCTTTAATATAAGAATTAGTTAACTGATTTGAGTAAATTAAGAAAATTTGTTAAGTTAGTTATTTGTAATAAATATGTGTTGTCTTTTATAAAATACTTTTACTAATCATTTATATTAGTTGGAGCTATTATTTGATAAAACCTTTAACATAAACAACTACTACAAAGACTATCTTGAAAAAAAATAGAAGAATATAAGTGATAAAATGGATTAGGATATTCTATTTGGGACCAAATTAAAAGTCAAATTAGCTTTTATATTAAGGACCGGAGATAGTATATTAATAATAATTTTTTCAGATTATCAACTTTAAATTAGCCAAATATAAAGCTAATCGGTTAATAATATTGTAGGAATGCTCATCCTATCACGTATGGAGACTATCCTCAAAGCATGAGGTCTATTGTGGGAGATAGGCTCCCAAAATTCACAAAATCAGAATCAGAAATGTTGAAAGGGTCTTGTGATTTTCTTGGGATCAATTATTATACTGCTAATTATGCAGAAAATTCTCTCTCTACCAGCACTGTTAATAAAAGTTACACTTCTGATATCCATGTCACTTTCTCAAGTAAGTAATTAAATTAAATTAAAATAAAATATTATTGGTATAACTCTACTATCATAGATTAATCTTTCTTCAAAAATTGCCCTTTAATTAATGTACTGACATTTTATATTAATTCACTTTACTTTCTTTCCAAAATCTCAGCCTCAAGAAATGGCCTCCCCATTGGTACCCCGGTAAGTTCCTCTTCTGCAGATTTGGATACTTTTTAATATATTAATATTAGGGTGCTGGATGCATCATATAAAAAATCGAAATGTTAGATACACCTGAAAAATAAGATGAGAATACTAAATGCATAGTTAATAATTATATAGTGATACGAGTCGCCCAGTTATCGTTATCCTTGTCCTCTCTTCAGATAATAATCATGAGACTGTACAGTTTAATTAAGAGGATCCAAATAATTGACATATAATGTATGTTTTTTCCCCCCCTTCTTAATTTGCTTTTGTAGACTGATTTGAGCTGGCTATATATCTATCCCGAGGGACTCCATCAACTTTTGGTATACATAAAGGACAAATACCAAAACCCACAAATTTACATCACTGAAAATGGTAATTAACTTTAACTATATATTATACACTTTCATATTTATGGCTTCTTTTCATAAACAACATAAGAAGCACTTCTGTCTATAATTATTTTTTTAAGCTTTGTCAATTGTAATATCGATTTGTTTGAGGAAAATTTGTAGGGGTTGCTGAAGCAAATAATGCATCAAAACCAGTTCAAGAAGCCATCAAAGACAGTATTAGGATTACATATCATGACAGCCATCTCAGAAGTCTTCTTCAAGCTATCAAGTGAGTGACACACACACACGCACACGCACACGCATTACTTTATGATAACAATGCTTGTTCATATATTGAATATTAACTATGTTGATCTAATTAATTTGTGTTTGATTATATATATGTATCTTAGGGATGGGGTGAACGTGAAGGGGTACTATGCATGGTCATTTATGGATGACTTTGAGTGGACTTCTGGCTACGCAGTTCGATTTGGACTAACGTATGTAGATTACAAGAACAACCTTAAGAGATATCTCAAAGATTCTGCTTATTGGTTTAAGATGTTCCTCCTACGTTAATAATTCAAGCCTTTGGAGTGAAATATATGTAATATTTCAGGTTTATTTACAGTCTATATGATTGGCAACACAATAAAAATGTGGTTTAAATTACCACATATCCTAGCGTTTCCAAATGAACTTGTAATTTCCTTTATTTGATCACTAGCCACATGTTCCAAAATAAATGATCATCATGTAATTTTTCTCAATTTTAAATAAATGAAGACTTAGAAATAAATATGACCTTGTTGACGCTGTGATGTCATCAGTTTAATTTCTTACATTAGATGCTATACAAAAAATGGACATGTGTGTGTGTGTGCTTATATATTAGCGTTGTAATTAATTAGGATCCTCTCTTTAAGTTTGTATCACCACACACACACACACACAGAGAGAGTTTGAATTATTTCGAATCCTTTGTATTCCACGAACGAGATGAGAGTTCTTTGAAGAAGACAACAATCCCCCGATTCCTGTTCATTCTTTGTTTATTTAATAAATCTAGTTTCAAATATTGTAGATATTAATTCAAACCGTTATAAATATAAGGATGTGTGTGTGTGTGTATCCCAGTTGCGATTTAGGCATTTAAGTTTCATAGTGAATTGGCTATTATATTAAGGAGTAGTGCTATAGTATCTTTTAACAAAATTTTCCAAATCTACATATTATTATATTCATTTTTTTTTTGTAAGTGTTGTTCCTCTTGAATTAGATACAATTTTAACTCATTTGTCTTCCCATCTTTTGATCTTTGGCCATCACTAAAGAATGTTTGCGCACATAAATATATGTTGATCTACGTAATAATCACATCAACATGATGATGAGGTAATATCTTATATAATACTTAGCCAAAAAAATCTTAAATGAATATAATAATTATAACAATTTTTATTTTCATAATAATTTTTTTTAAACTCCATGCTCTACACAAGATACCCCGTTAAGTTTTTTTTTTTTTTTTGGAAGAGGGGCCATGATAGCTATTACATTGGGTAAGTGGGTGACTAAAATAGGTCAGAAAAAGGAAGGGAACAGAGAATGGGACAGATGTTAAGTTAAACACACCCATATGTGCATGTCTTTTTTGAAATGGGTGATCTGAATCTTCTCCGAGACTAGATTTGGTAGGAGAGACTAATCTCTTGTAATAGATTAAATAGATTAAAGTTCAAATTGCTATTAATAGGAATGCTTATACTAGTGCCTTTTAATAAGATTATTTTTCATAGGAAAATATCTCAATTTTAACCAAATTTATATTATAAATTAGACTTTATATTTAGAAAAAGAGATATAATCCTAAATAAGCCAACAACCCATGGTTTAAAAAGGAAAAAACAGAGAGCCAATAATAACACATGGACAAACTTTTCCAAGTGAAGTGACATAAAATGATAACAAAAGGAGAGAAGGGGTCCAAAGAGAAGGAGTCGAATCAGTAAATGATGAGAAAGGGAGACTCACAGTCTGACATAGTGACACCTATAAACAGACAAATGATGATCACGACGATAATTGATTATTGATTTTTTTAAAATAAGAGTAAAATGAAAAGCACGTCAAAAAATTTAATATAATAAACATAAGGAATTTAACCTAAGTATTTCTAATAAAAATTATATGACCTTTCCAATAAAATTAGTTAATTATGTTTGAAATTATATTTTCCCTCAAATATTCATATTATTGCAACAATTCCACTTAGTCCTCTATTGTCGTTTTGAAAGAAAAGAATTGAAAGATAGAGGAGAGAGTATAATGTATAATTTATCAATAGTAGAATGTGAGATAAATTTTACATTCTACATTATATTCTATAATCGTTTGACCAAGACAAAAAAAAAATCGATATATTACGAGTCTATTAATTTTAAGGAACCATTACTTATCGATCAATAATTGAGGAATCCTTAATAGTTGTTTGGTACCTCTATGGACGTGCTCTATCCCCCCCCCCCTTTACACTTTCTTTTTCACCCTTCTCTTTTTTTAAGGAGTTATTATCACAGTCAAATTGGATTCATGTTTTTTAAAACAGCCAAACTTAACAGTAAATTACAATTTAAGATAAAAAATAAGAAAAATTCTAGAAAAGGTCTTTGGAATATATGAAATTCCAGATTGGGTCCTGGAATTTCGAAAATGACAGAAAGGGTCAGTGACCCAATATGTCATTTGTGAAATTAAGACCAATTAACAATTTTACCCCTGGCTAAACAAAAGTGAGTAGTTATTCTTTACAAAAATCTAGATAACGCTTACATTGTTCTAGTGATTACATGATTATTTGTAGTTAATAATAAGGTACCAGATAATAATAAGATACCTGACTATGAAAAAGTGAGTAGTTATTCTCTACACGAATCTAGGTAATACTTACATTGTTCTAGTGATTACAAAATTAGTTGTAGTTAATAACAAGACACCTGAATATGAAAAAGTGAGTAGTTATTCGCTACATGAATCTAGATAATGCCTAAACCCTTATAGTGATTCCTTAAATCATTGTAGTGAATGAATACAAATGAGGGCAAAATTGTCAATTCCTCTTAATTGACAAATGACAGATTGGGTCACTGACCCTTTTTGTTGTTTTTGAAATTCCATGACCAAATCTGAAATTTCTTATATTCCAATGACCTTTTCTGAAATTTTCCCTAAAAAATATTATGAAATAAAACTTCCTAAATATTTCAGAACAAAAAAAAACTTTGAAATATTAAACGTTCATTTGTAAATATTTTCAAGTTATTCAGGGTGTGTTTCTTTTTGTTTTTTGTTTTCTTATTTTTAAATAATTTTATATAACTGTTTTTTAGAATAAGTTTTGAAAACAAAAGATAAAAGAATTTGTTTGGATAATAATTTTAAAAAATCATGCTTAAAAAAAATTATAAAAAATCATACTTGGTAAGTGATAGCTGTCTTTGCTAATAATAAGTGGTAGATAGTAGGTGAGAAGAGAAGAAGATTTCTCAAAACTTTTCAAAACAAAAAATAAAAAACACAAAAACAAAAACAAAAAACTTTTAAATGTCGTCTTGGTTTTTTGATTTTTTAAAAACATGTTACTATTTTTTGTTTTTTAAAACACTCAACTAAAAACAAATTACTAAATAAGTTTTTTTGTTTTTGTCCACAAAAGGATAGGATTCTTTTTGGGAAAATTACAAAAAAAAACTGCAGAAATAAAAAAATCATAAATAGGGATCCGTTACAATATTAGTATGTGCTTTGAAAACAATTTTTATGAACAGATTCTTATATGTAATTTTTAATTTTATGGGATTTTTTTTGTGATTCTCTCATCCTTTTTTTAAAATTTAAAAAAAAAACCTTGCCGAAAAGATGCCGTCCTTGATGATCCCACTTTGAGGAGCTTTTAAGGGCTGCATAATGTATGCTGATGGATGACCCAATTGCGGCTTTTTTTTTTTTTTAATTTCACTCTCTCACTCCTTGGGGCCGTGTTCCTCTGTTCTGCCAAGGAGTGAGAGAGTTAATGGCATCAGGAACCGGAAGAGTGCGGGAAGAGGAAGAGCGGGCGTGAGGTATTATTTCATTTATCTGACAGCATGACGGTGCATTGTGATTGGACAAATATTTAGATGAGTTGGTACTCTCAAAGTACCCAAGAATTCCTTCATATTGATTTGCAATTTTGCGTCATGGTTGGCTGGGTCCCACAATATACTGTGTGAAAAAGCTTGCCGGGCGTGTGGGTCCCCTGTTGTGTGGATATAATTCAAAGCCTCGTTTGTTTTCATTTGATCGGTCAATTGATCGTTACGACAACTACACTAATTGCAATCGAATGCTACCAATGTTTGATGTTAATTGTACCATTGAATTTATTGGGATCTGTTTGTTTTTAAATTGAACCCCTTTAATGATGCCGTTCTCACTTTGTAATTTATTCTTAAAGAAAATGACAGAAAAAAATTTAAAATAATAAATAAGTGATTTTAATGAATTTTGAGTAGTAAAAATTATTATATTTATAGTTAAAATTATTATAAGAATAGTCATCATGACTTATTTATTTTTTAAAATTTATAATATTTTTTTTCATTTTTTTCTTGTTCTTACATGCTAAAAATGCACTAAATGAATAAAATATTTTAAATTTATTTTTATTAAAACTTATCTTTTTGTATTACCTTTTTCTATTTTTTTTTAATGAGAATTAAATTAGTGTGAACTTAGAAAATAAGCATGCCATGTGACATGCCATGTGAGTAATTGGGTCAAACTAAAATTTAAAATTAACTGAGATAACTATTAGGGTAAAATTGCTGCATTTATTGTAATTTTTGTGGTTTCATTAAAACCTCAAAAACTTGTAGACATCCATAACATTGACTGCATACTTTTGAAGAAAATTCAAATCTTATAAGTTGTATGTAAGATGAACATATTTTTATAGCTTGTTTAAAATAGTTTATAAGTAATTTTTTAATAATAACATATAGAATACGAGATAAGTATGTGATAAAAAATTTATTTTGACTGATATAAAATACTTACAAATACTTAAAAAATAAACAGACGTAAACAAGTCTTTGGTTTTATTTTGAGTTTCGAAAATTATTTTGGTCCTGGTTTTAAAATTTTGGGGGTTGGAGACATGTTTGAAGATGATGTAGGGGCTTCCACGTAAGATTGATTGCAAGGGGGGCATTGGTGGAATATCACATCAGGACCACGTGATTCTCATTCTCTGGCAAAGAATCCAAAGTCGGGTTTGATTGACATAATTATTCAAAATCACTAATGACTAATCTAACAATACTTTGGCAACAAAAAAAAAATCTAGCTATGGCTGGATCCAGGTCAATCTAGTCACAAATAAAGTTATATGATACAAACCACGCATACTCAAATAAAATAGCGTTATTAAAGCACTCATATCCATATATTATGGATTGTTACTTTTTAATTTTAAACGACAAATTTACAAGCTTAACAAAAAGATATAAAATTCAATTCCATCGAAACATTCAAAAATGTTGAGGAGACTGATCAAATAAAATATTCCCATCCATAGTTAATATAAGAATTAGTTATAGTTTAATTTGATCTTAAATATAATATTTTAGTTTATTTTGTCGTTTTTTTTAAAAAATATTTTCATTGATTGTGAGGAGTTTGCACTGAAAGATAATTTTGATCATTCAATGCACATGAATGAAAATGATATTTTAGAGAGACTAATATATATTTATGACAAATAACTAAATTTTCTAATGGGTTAAGGAACAAATTTGTCTCAAAAGTTTTTATTTTGAAACTCTGAATATTTAAAAGTTTTTTTGTGAGCAAATATGCTCTAGAAATTTTTAAATTGTAGCAATATTGTCTCGTACTATTAAAAAAATTAACATTAACAGTTAAAATAGTAACGTTGACGGTTAACATTTTTAATGATAGATGATAATATTGTTACAATTTTAAATTTTTAAAGTAAACCTGCTAAAAGAAATTTTCAAGATACTTAATACTTATGGGTAAAAAAATTTTATGATATATTTGCATCTTAACATTTTCTTTAATATTTCCACATTAATAAACTGACTCTTAAATCAATGACCAGATACAGTACACTGAACAACTAGCCCAGATTATACTTAATAGCATGCTCAGGTTAATTTCAAAATCAGGCCTTGCGTGGAGCAACTACTTATTTCATATAATATTTAAAAATGTTCACAAATCACATTTTGTATAAATTATAAATGATGTTTGTCCCATTAAGTCCAAATTTCATACAGGACAGAGACAGACGTGTCACAGGGTTTACGAAAAGGTATACAGTTACTCCTTTTATCTTTAATATAGGATCTAATTTTGTATTAGTTTTGATTCTAAATATAAGACTCATTTCTCATATTTATCAATTTTCTCTAAATTACCCCTATGGATACTCTCTCAACCATAATCAAGTAGAAGAGGGAGAGGGGGTATTAAGAAAGATGATTATGGTATTTTAGGAAAAATGTGTCATTTTTCTTATAATTAACTAACTTACCTAATTTCCTTAATCTAATCAAATTAATTAAATGGGTCTTATATTAAGGATCGGATAAATTTGGCTTCTCCCCAATTATTTTCCCTCTCGTGTTTATTTTAATGCCACGTGTGCGATTATTCATTATAAATATAGAGAAAGCAAATGATGAGCTCCGCAGTGTGAGCAGTGAGAAAGTGAAAGGCAGTAATAGCAGAGGGGGAGGGATATGAGAATGGCAGGTGGAGGTTTCCTCCTGTTTGTGTCAGCGGTGGCCACCGCGGCTACCGTCGCAGCGGCTGCTGGTGGCTCTGCAAAGCCCGGCCGTTACTCGGTTCCGTTCAACAGAAGCCTTTTCCCTCACGATTTTGTCTTCGGAGCTGGTTCATCTTCTTATCAGGTGATATACATATGTGCTTCATTCCTTCATTTCTGCTAATGATTCACACATAATAATATCATTTGCTTTCGAGATCAGCAAATTAATTGTGATGAAGATTCTGGATTCTCGACTGATAAGTTTTTTTTTTTTTCCCCCTGGGGCCCTTTTTTGTCACAGAACGAAGGAGCAGCTAATATTGATGGAAAGGGACCCAGCATTTGGGACACCTTCACCAAGCAGCACCCAGGTCTCTCTCTATCTCTTTCGGACTTTTCGATTTTATATTTTAGTATATTTCTTTTTTTTTCCGCTAGAAATAATATATTCATATAAAATCTATATATATATTCAATAAATTTATTTTGCCATCTCCTTGTCAGGATCTTTTTTCTGTTCTCTCTCTCTTTTGGGCCTTGTGTCTCCAGCTTTAGAATTTTTTAGGAATTGTGCCGGGTCTTGTTGCATAAACTGAAGTTGAATTTGTATGTACCACCTCCAATTTTAAATATAAAATCTACTTATTATTATTTTATAATAAAATGTATTTTCCTTTGGGTGGAAAGAAAAGACCAAAAGTTCGATGCCCTTGTCCCTTCCTTTTTGTTTTTGTTTTTGTTAAATAATCCTCTTTATCATTATTCACGCTACATTTAATCACGCTATTTATTTTTTCAAACTTTTTTTAGAAGTTTTTTTTTCAATTTTTAAAATGAATTATATGATCCCTCGTGCTAGATAGTATCATGCGTTTTGAGAACCACGCGGGGAAAAAAAATCTAGTCATTAGAAAAATTGAACAAAGTCATTAAAGGATCGAATTTGAATTTATTATTTAATAATCTTATATATGTGGATGTGATTAATCTCTCTCATTCTCTGTCATTAATCATCAAAGGCTCAATTAATTAAGTAGTTAAACTTCACGGAGATTAATTTTTAATTTGGTGTGCAATAATGAGCAGAAAAGATTGTGGATCATAGTAATGCCGACGTGGCAGTCGATTTCTATCATCACTACAAGGTGCTCTCATCAATCTGAACTCATCAATTTTATTTATTTTTTTCCTGTTGGATAATTAACTCAGCTATTTTATCAAATACTCACGAACTCTGTTTTATATATTTGTTTTATACGCATAAATTACCATTTTTCCCTATTGCAGACTGACATACATCTCATGAAAAAACTTGGGCTGGACTCCTTTAGATTCTCCATCTCTTGGCCCAGAATTTTCCCTGGTGAGTTTTATTATTTTCTCTTTTTAATTAAACGATGGTAAGATAATTTTGAAAAATAAAATGATGACATGAAAAAAAAGGTGGAAATATATTTATAATACGTTCATGATGCATATATATTGTTCATCAAAGTAATAATTATTACTTTGTTTTTATTTGTGCAGAGGGCAGGGGAAAAGTGAATGAACTGGGTGTCCAATTCTACAACAATGTCATAAATGAACTCCTAGCAAATGGTCAGCCTATTTTTTTAGTTAATCTCCAAATTATTAATATTATTTTTTACTCATTTATATATATATATATATATATATATGTATGTATGTATTAGGTATAATGCCTTGTGTCACTCTCTTTCACTGGGATCTTCCCCAAGTTCTTGAAGATGAGTATGGTGGATTTCTCAGTCCTAAAATAGTGTAAGTAGTACCCCATTAATAATTATAGCTTCTTATACAATTAATTTAATCGAATTTTGAGTTATTCACTTATAATTAACTTCATTTTCTTGGACTATCTAGATCTTGCTACAATTTAGCTTGGTTATTCAAATTAAATAATCGTCTAGAAAATATTAGACGATATTCAAAATTTGAAGTTCATTATCAAAGTCATGGAATAATATGCAAAAATATTGACTCGTCAAATTGATTAATGATATATTTTAGGGATGACTTTCAAGCGTTCGCAGACTTCTGCTTCAAGACATTTGGAGATAGGGTCAAAACTTGGGTTACTTTCAATGAACCCTATGTGTTCATAGCCAGTGGCTACAATGTTGGCACCAAGGCACCGGGCCGGTGTTCTAAATACGTCGGAAACTGCACCGCCGGAAACTCTGCCACCGAGCCCTACTTGGCCTCCCACAATCTCCTTCTTGCTCATGCCGTTGCTGTTAAACTCTACAGAACCAAGTATCAGGTTCCTTATTATCACCATGTTGATACACTACTTTCCCTGTATTTTATCAACAAATTTATTGAATTGTTTATTATTATCATTATTATAGGCTACTCAAAAGGGGAAAATCGGAATCACATTAGTTACTCATTGGTTTAAGCCAAAATCCAAATCTATGGCGGATCGTATGGCTGCAAATCGAGCTTTGGAATTTTACATGGCATGGCAAGTGATTAACACATTATTATTAGTTTGGTTAATGATGATCTTGTTTTTAAATGTAAAAATTTGAATAAATCAAGGGAAATAATTAATGTGCAATTGATCTTTGAAGCAAATGGTTGGGTGCAGGCACGGTGACCCTGTCACACATGGAGATTATCCCAGGAACATGAAATCTATAGTGGGAGATAGGCTCCCAAAATTCTCAAAGGCAGAGTCAGAAATGTTGAAAGGATCTTATGATTTTCTTGGCATGAACTATTATACTACACAATTTGCACAACATTCTCTCTCTGCCTCTGCTACCGCTGTTAACAAGAGTCTCACGTCTGATATGCAAGTCACTTTGTCAAGTAAGGAAACCAATTCACACACACATATATGTTGCCATATATTTATATATATATATATCATCAAAAGTCAATGTACTAACACATATAATCATCACTTCATTTTTGTTCCAACTATTGTAGCTACAAGAAATGGGGTCGCTGTTGGTATCCCGGTATGTTTTTTCTTTCTTTCTTAAGTCTCAAGATACACATTCACGTACATGGATCTTCTTCAACTAGGTGCAACCTATGTGGTTATCATTTGACTGGTGGGACTTGTCACGGTGTTATGTTATGTCTCTCAATTTATATGAACCTTTGAACAATTAGGGAATATCCTAATAAAAGAGGATGAACCTTAGAGCAACGATAAGGTTGCTGTCATGTGACCTGGAGGTCACAGATTCAAATTTTGGAAACAGCCTCTCCGTTGGTGGGAGTAAGGCTGCATACATCTATCCTTCCCTAGACTTTACAGTTTTGTGCACCGAGTTGCCCGTTTCTTTCTTTTTTCGTTTTTCCCCCTCTTTTAGAGAAGATCCTAATTGACACATGAAACTCGTATTTGTTCATAGATGTTAAAGAATGGAGAGTTGTTTTGTGTTTTGTAGACTGCATTGAGCTGGCTCTATGTTTCTCCCAAGGGACTTTATCAGCTGATGATTATATGAAGCTCAAATACAACAACCCACCTATTTATATCCATGAAAATGGTACGTACGTAACTAAATAAAGAATGGAGTAATAACTAAAAGGCAAATACTGTTTCATCAGTGCTTCTTTGATATCTCTTTTTTGGTGTTAAATGTGGGACACAGGAGTTGCTGAAGGAAATTATGCATCATCAAAACCAATTAAAGAAGCCATCAAGGATAGCATAAGAATTAGATATCATGATAGCCATCTCAAAAATCTTCTTCAAGCTATAAAGTAAGTGAAATTATTGGAATTTTACGTTGCTATATAATATATATAAATTCTTGTTCATCATATACTGAAAATTGAGCAAGCATATATGTTGATTTCAGAGAAGGGGTGAATGTGAAAGGGTACTATGCGTGGGCATTCTCAGACAACTTTGAGTGGGAACATGGTTACACGTTTCGATTTGGATTAACGTACGTGGATTACAGCAACATGAAAAGATATCTCAAGTATTCTGCATATTGGCTCAAGATGTTCCTCCTCCGTTAATTTAATCATCTCAGGCCTTCGCTTCATATATCATCACTACCATGTGTTACCTAGTTCCCACGTCTCAAAATAAATAAACATGTGCTTTTCTCAGTAAATTAGATTGCATAGCCATGTGCGGACGGTGTGATGACCAATGGAATATTACTTCCATCAGTCTTAAATTGCTCCGTTAAAAATATTAATACTGAATATTATTTTAATAATTAATGTTAATTTTTTAACAGTAAGAGGCAGTATTATCATGGTATTAAGCTTTTAAGGAAATTTACATCTAAAAGAATTTCAGATGCCTAGCTTCGAGTAAATTTACACTTTAACCCTTCATAATATAACATATTTTCCCTAAAGTATTATTTTTTTTATATCTAATATCCCTAACTATAAAATTTGTTAACTAATTAATAAAACTCCTGTTATTAATAATTGAGGGTAATTTTGATACTACCTCTGGTTCTTAGTATAAGAAGTTTATAATATGAAAGCTAGTTTGATTTTTAATTTGGTGTTAAATATAAACTCTAACTTACTTTGTCTCTCATATTTAATTATTTTTTTAAAGTAGTTCTTCTAGTAGTGCATATGTTAAAATTTTATCAAATTATAGTTCTAGTTAATTCGCATGATTAACAAGGATATTTTAAAGAATTTAATTTATCTGTTACCAATAACTATCTTAACAAACTTTCTTAATCTACTCAGATCAGTCAACTAGCTCTTATATTAAAGACCAAGGTAGTATTTAACAAGAAATAACTACTTTTAACCAAGTTCATTAATTCATGTAAAATTGCTACTCCTCCGATCCTAAATATAAATACAGGATAAGGATTTTATATTTAGGACCGCAGGAGTATTAGATATTTATAATAAAGATAGAATAGAGAGTATCTATCATGAAATCTTGAACAGAGAGTATGTATCATGAAATCTTGGATTAATTACACGCACGTGTGGGTACTTAGTACACTTCAGTGAAGCTCAAAAGAGTAATTTTGGCAAGCCGATCATATTTTGGGCCATTGATCTGGGCTTATCTTGCCACAACAACCAATCAACAGTATTTTATTAGTTAGGCCCACATATGCCCACTCTCTTGGCCGAAAAGCGTGCAAATATCCCTTTTTTGAAATATGAGAACATGTATTGACAATCGTACCCGTGACTTCTAGGGTATGAGATCATTGGTGTGTGTAAATATCTCTAAGCTATATGGAAACGAACCTTTTAAGACAGATAAAAAAAAAAACATATATGAAATCATTTATTCAGCTGATTCTCTCACATTAATTAACATATTTGGCATTTTATCTCCTCTCAAATTAATATTATCAATTTTAGAGAAAAATTGAGAATCAAAATTCTCCATTACGGCGATTCCTTGATCAGTAATCCCATTGACGGTACAGAATCATTATTAAAATAGACAGTTTTATTTTTAGCGTTCAATATATATAAAACACTGAAAGTGACTTCACATGCAAAAAGTTAAAATGATGTCCTAAAATAGACCTGTCTGTTGCGACTAAAAAAAAAAAAGGTACTTGTGAAACCAATATAGAAATTTCCTCACTCTGAAATAAAATCCTCAAAGCAATATAACAACTAAAAAGGCATTAACATGAAGAAAGATCATATTACACTCACTATAAATAAATATACGATTTATTATATTGTAAGCTAAACCTTCAATAATGTGGGTTACCATTAATTAGTGATTAGGCTGAGTAGAAAAGGCTTAAAAAAATATAAAGAACTTGACTTAAGTTTTATCCAACCGATAATATTGAAAAATGAATGTATTAAAAGGAGCATCAATAATGGGCTAATGCTGGTTGCTTAGGACTCAAAATATGAGAAACTGAAGTTGCAACAAAAAGGAAAGTCTTATGGAGGAATTATGAAGTGTGTAATAATGGAAGGAATGTACGTATGATGAAAGACAACATATAAAAGCAAAGTCAGTGGGAGAGAAAAACAGGGAAGGATGCGAGGGGAGAGGGAAGGGTTTGAAGTTGGATTATTGAATGGGCAAGAAAAGCACATGGAAGAGGGACAATGATCACATGACACAAACATGGCAATGTTTCCTACGTTAAAGGCATTATTCTCTCTTTAAACGTTGTGTTTGGTTTCTCATGAAGCAGCCAATCATCTCCTCTCTTAGCTTCTTCTTATCCTCTTCCACAGCAACAAACCCCACTGTACTGTCTCTCTTCTTTTTCTTCTTGCCAATAATAATGCATGCATCCTAATTACCCCCTTCACTTTCATGCTTTCAATAGTATTCCACGCACTCCTCCTGGCTACATTTCTCAAAATAACGTCACACTACTCACTCCTGTTTTATAGATAAGATTCATCTTTGTAAATTTTAGTGCGAGCTTCTTTGAAAAAATTGATAAAACATTGTTAAAAATTCCCTTTCTTTACCACTCATTCTTATTGCTTCTCCCATCCCGACTTTATTAATTAAGGTAGTTTCAAAAAATAACATGTTTTTATACGCTTAATCATTTTTAACTAATTTTCTTATTTGACAAATGTAAAATAGCTAAAAGATCTTTATAATAAGATTCGGAAAGAGTCAATTTACCAATGAAAAATAAGGGCCGATAAGCATAAACACACACACACACACACACATATTTGTGATATTATATTAGATGCTTTCTGAACCCTAACGTACATCTAAAGTAGGGGGAGGATTGACCCATTAATTGCAGTAGGTTGTATGTATCAAATATGATTCACCATGCGTTGTGGGCTTTTAATCCAAGATTTTTGTTATCACATCACATTATTTGTTGCATCAAACGGAATGACGCACTTGAAAAGGCTAACCTAGATGATACGTATTCCAGAAACAACTTTTAAATATGATTAAACTATAAGAACTAACATTGAAAATGAGAATCTAAGTATGTACACTTGTATATTTATTTTCCCTAATACTTTCTAATTTTGAGAGTAATTGATACTCCTTTGGTCCGTAATATAGAATTTGATTAAAAGTCGATATTGGTTTTATTATAAGACCTATTTCACAAATTTATCAATTTTTTTTCAAATTAACCGCGTTAATATTCCCCTAATAATATCAAATAGAGAGAGAAGAAAGAAATAAGAAAAATGTTCAGGGTCTTTTAGGAAAAATCATATTAACTAATTTAACTAACATCTTTATTTACTCAAATTAATTGATCATGTCTTATATTAAGAACTGGAGGTTTACTATATATCCTTATTCTCCAAACAAGCACAGATGGCATATCAAAATTTAATCGACACAAGAACAGCGAAACGGGGCTTGCAAGGGGTGAATATTAAAATCCTTATCCTTCAACTACCAACTCTTATTTCTTTTCAAATTCTCAAAACCAGACCGATAGATGGAAAGAGAAAAGGAGATAGGTTTTAATAAGCCTCGCTTAACATTCAAGCCTTAGCACGCCCTTTTTCTTACTTATTTTACATATATATCCCACGTGGTGGACTTAGAAAGAAACTTTTAAGCCTAGGACTCCATAACTAATCCTTATGTTCATGTTAGAGGATCGTATCGTTTAGCAATAAGACCCATGATTATCCTACATATACATGTTGTGTGTGTTTGTCATTTCATTTCTATGATTCAGTCATCAGCAAAAATCTTAGAAAGATGAAATAAAAGAGCACAACCTTTTTTAATTTCAAAGCATGTCTTTAGAATCAATTCAATGTACGTAGCTCGTTACAAAGTTCAAGAACATTCATACTGGTAATATAAGGAAAAAGATATGTCCTTAGCTACAAAAATATTAGACATTTTTTCCTGTATATGTTATACTGCCTCTGAAAAATAAATTGCACTATTTATGATTCGTGCATTATGTAAGTTTTATATTTTTACATATGGATCATTATTTATTTATTTATATGCATATGGGCGTTTTAATTTTTCATTTCAATATAAATAATAATTGGAGGTAGCTAGGATGGATGTGAGGTAAAATGTTTTCGTATACATGTACTTTTTTTGTTTGTCACTGAAGGACATTTATGGATTAATTGTGGGCACATTCTAATTTTCTTGAATTATACTCAAAGAGAAATATCTATCTATCTATATAAAAATTATGAAACTAGCTGGCTAGGATTTATATGTGACTTCATTCAAAATCAACTATTATGTTATCTTAGGAAGAAAAAAGTGATATGACCACACATTAATTTGTTCACTCTCTCAGATAAAATCCACAGTGACATTGCCATATTAGAACAATCTTATTGGTACCTTTGCATGTGCTTTATATTCATTCATTATTTAATCTACACGTTTAATGGGAAGTTTCAATATCTTTTATTAGTTATGTGAATTAATGGAGTTAGTTCAAGTGGTCATCGTCCTTTTTGGCCCCAAGTACCCTTGGAAACTAAGCAAATATGTGCTGAAATTATTCAATATAGTTATTACACTTTCCTTTTATTTGACGTTATTGCTATTTGCTGATGAACCATTCATCACTTTTCTCATTATGTATTTCAGCCAAATTTACCAGAAACTGAATTCATATTAATAATCTCCATAAAATGACCATATTCTTTATATATGTGTGTGTGTGTGTGTGTGTATGTGTGTGATTATTTGCTGAAATACGAGACCTAAACTAATCATTTACCGTAAATCATATTATTAAGCTCCATAAAATGGCTATATGCTTTTGTATATGATTATTTGACATAACTCTCTCCAAATGCATTTTTTGCATCCATACAACTCAAACTCAAAATCTAAACTATTATTTAATAGGCCCTTCAATTTAATTACAAGTTTACAACCAATTTTGACTTGTGACTTTATCAAGCCGGAATTTAGGGAATTCGTCTGTTTTTTTTTTTTTTTTATATGTACAAACTCAAACGTATGAACTATATTGATTTTGTTTAAGTGAAATCTAACTGCTTTGCTCGGACTAATTTATATGGTAGACTCCATTAATCTTTTAAATATAAGTGTCTGATGTGATTAGTTAATATTACTATCACTTTAGAATTTTTAACAGAGATTAACTGTTCTAATATGGTAATTAAATTTTATTATAACATCTAAATATAATTGTGTAATTATTTGTGGTTAGGGTCATATTTAATGATATGCACTTACGATTTGCTTTATGCTTTCCCCACCCAAATCATTTTCTACTTTCATTGTCACTTAGCTCCTAAGAAATATACGCATCCATATCGTCTTCTCTCTTTTCCTTTCTTTATATCTCCGTCGTTTTCTTTCTCTGTTTTATATTTTTTACTTCAACTTTTATATATCTTTTCTTTCCGCAACCATATGATTACATTAACATTATACAACTCCTTTTTGGATCTATGACTTT